>NC_056734.1:272797847-272925347 GCF_019279795.1 Protopterus annectens
TTTGTCCAAGGGTTGTTAGTCCATTTTCTTAGGTATATTCTTGATTCTTTAACTTTTATTTCCATTAATGCTACTTCAACCAAAAGAGTCATGAAGTCTTCTAAGGTTGGAATGAAGGATGACTTCCATCTTCTTGTAATACATTTTTTGGCTACTACTAAAATTGTCCAAGGAAGATATTTATTTTTGTTATTCAGTACAATAGATTCATTTACATTCAGAAGAATTAAATGTTTTAATAATGTAAAGGAATCAGTAAAGATGGCTTGGAGAAATTTTTCAATATCATTCCAAAATTTCTTAATGTGAGAACAATCATAAAAGATGTGAGACCAATCAGCCTTACATTCTAGAGAGCATCTCCAACATATCACCTGTTCAGAGGAGTTAAATTTAGCAATTTTACTAGGAGAGTAAAAACCTCTATGTAAAAATTTCCAGGAGAAAGTCTTCCATATTTGTAAATAAGAGGTTAATTTAAGAGAGTGTAAAATTTTTCATTTATTCGTAGGAGATAAGGACAATGTACAATCTCTAGTAACAAAATTCCAAAATTTCTGATTAGGAGTAGTTTTATAAGTAATAACAATTTTATACATTTTTGAGATTAAGTTTTTCCAATTAAATTCACCATGCAGTATTTCATACATAAGAATTATAAATTTGGGTGATGAGCTATAGGAAGAGCTCTGTATTGTTCTGCACAAATCTTGAGTGAATGGAAGCAGACTATTGAGAACTAGCCAGTCTGATGATGGTAGATCATACTCTTTGATCAAATTTTGTGCATCTAGGACAACTAGGTTCTTTGTGCAATGATACCAGCATGTAATTTATTTCCTTTCCTAGTAGCTGAGTGTATCTAAGCTAATATTATCGAATAAGTTTTTTGTAGTTTTAAAGGGGAATAGAAGCTGGATCCAGAGTTTAATGTCAATATTGTTATTTATGAAACTTCTAAAGGACTTATAGATATGATTTAAATAATCTAGTTTAGTAAATTTAATATTGTATATTGATACAGAGTACATACCAAAGTTTGTTAGTTAATTTGGTTAATTGTAATTTTTGTATTAGCTTATTTTCTTTTAAGATAATACTTGTATGTAACGATTTCCATGCTGAAGAATATTTGGGGTCTATCCAATTTAATATTGTTTTGAGGTTAAAGGCTTTAATGTAGGATTTTAAATCTGGGAAATTTATTCCTGTAAGTTCCTATGGTCTAATATGATTAGTTAGAGCTATCCTATGCTTTTTAGGATACCATAAAAATTTTAATAGAATTTTGTTTATTTCTTTTAAAATATTTTTACTGGGTAATACAGAGATAGAGCTATGTAATTTATTTTTGGCAATAAAATTATTTTAATTAATTGTAATCTATCTTCAAATTTTAGATGTAATTTATTCCATTTCTCTGTGAAAATTGTTAATGTGTTTATAATGTTTTTATAGTTTACATTTAAAGTTAGGTCTATATTTTCACATAGGTCAATCCCTAGGTACTTCAATGAAGAAACCTGCTTCCCAGTTATTTCATTAGTAGTCAAATTAGTATTATCATTAAGATTTTTTTTTATAAGCATATGGTTAGATTTAGAACTACTGATTTTTAGGCCAAAAATATAGTAACATTTTTTGACTAGTAAATCTAATTCCTGTAAGAATTCTTCAGAGTTTATTAAAGTAAGTAAGTAAGATATTGTCTGTAAATAACATTATTTTGGAATTAAAATGATTATTTATATTTAGGCCTATAATTTTAGGATCAGATTGAATTGCCAAAGAAAGGGGTTCTATTGCTAAAGCGAATAAAATCGGAGACATTGGGCATCCCTGTTTGGTACCTTTAGTAATTTTGATAGGTTCTGGCATACATGGACCAAATTTTATATATGCTAAATTGTTATAATGAATATTTTTTATAAAAGTAATAAATTGAATAGGGATTTTGTATGATTCAAGAATTTTAAAAAGATATTTCCAGTTTAATGAATCAAAGGTCTTCTCAATATCAAGAGTGATTATAAGAGCCTCTTGATTATCCCTATTTAAGATATCTATGGTAGTTATAATTCTTTGAATATTATCTTGAGTATGTCTATTATAAATAAATCCCATTTGATCTTCTGAGATAAGATGGGTTGATTTCTTAAATCTGTTAACTAGAATACACATTAATAATTTATAGTCATTGTTAATCAGAGAAACGGGCCTATATGATTTACACATACGAGAATCTTTATTTTCTTTTAGTATGGAAGTAATTAATGAGTATTTCCATGAGGGTGGAATTATACTTGTAAATAAGATTAATTCAGGGCTTTGTGTAAAAGTGAGTATGGTAAAAGCTTATATATTTCATTAATAATACCATCTATGCCCAGTGATTTATTGTTTTTGCTTTCTTTAATTTAATTTTTTTCATTAATTTCCTTTAAAGAGATTTGTTTCTGAATCTCATTAATCAAACTCTCTGGTAGACTTTTAAATTCCGGGAAGTCTAGACTGTGGTCTGTGAATTCATGTTGGGAGTCATTGTTTTTGTATTGTTCTGAAAAGTGATACTTAAAGGCATCTAAGATATCACTAATATCAGAAACTTTTTTATTATTTCTCCCTTCATGAAGCACATTTACAATATTGTTTTCAATGGAGTTTCTTTTTACTCTCTATTTTAGATTATGCATATATTTTGGAGATACAGAGAAAGAATTTAGTTTTAATTTTTCTAAGGCCAAGTTGGTTTTATGAGTTAAAATGTCATTATATTTCTTGTTTAAGGATTCAGTTTCCTTTTTCATGTGTGAAATGATTTTAGTATTATCTTTATTAATTAATACAATTTGTTTTTGTATATTAGATAATTCAGACTCCCATTCCTTCATTTTATTATTAACCCATGCAATAATTTTGCCATATAGATAGGCTTTCAACAAATCCCAAAGAATTACTACATTTACTTCACTGGTTAGATTTATATTTAAGAAAAATTCTATCTCTGTATCAAGCCAAGGTTTGAACTGTTTTAATTTAGTAATATAAGCTGGTATTCTTTTAGTGAGAAACAGTTTTTTAAAATCTGTTTGAAGATTAAAAATAAGTGCATTGTGATCAGACATAGGGCACAGGACTATTGTAAAGTGTGATATTTTTGTTTTTAGGTCTTGGGATATAAACATTTTATCAATTCTGGTTTGAGTCCTGCATCTAAAATCACAGTGGGAAAATTCTAATGAATTATCATTTCTGAGATGAAATAAATCATATTGCTGTAAGTTATCTGCCCATTTTTTGAGAGTTTTCCCTATAGGAGTAATATGAAAAAGTCTCCTGTTAGTAGTTTCCAAGTCATTTAGTAAACATTTGAAATCACCCCCTAAAATAAGGCTACATTTAGAATTGTTAGTGATGAGTTCTAAGTGTTTTTTATTGTTGTTACCCCAATTCCCGGGAACCAATAGGCATTGACCAGTGTCCAAATTCTGTTTCTAAATTTTATTATTGTTATTGTCAGAAGTCCTTCCTTATCTTCATAATTATATAAGATTTGAGGGGAGATAACGCTTTTCTTCCATAATGTTAGAACACCTCTGTTTTTTTTTTAGTGTATGAGGAGTTGGATAATCTTAGGTATTCATTTGGGTTCCAGCTAAAGGTATCATTTATTTTGAAGTGGGTTTCTTGTAAAAATATTACTTGTGCTTTATTTAATTTCAAGTATTTAAATAGGTTGAGTCTTTTCCCTAGACTATTTAAACCATTAGCGTTTAAGGAAAGAAAAGTCAAGTCCATCTTTTTTGTTTAAAAGTTTAGAGTGTTAGTAAAATGTGATAGCAAACAATCATGATATTTAAAACTTGAGTACCCTTCTTGGAAAGATTATATTTTGATAATAAGGTGCTGATTCCCAATATAAAATACAATTTAGTAACAGTCTGAGGCCTAAAAAAGAAAAAAAAACATTTAAAACTAAACTTTTGATAAACAGTAAATCCATTAACTGACATGGAATTTAGAACATTCCTAATCTGACAGAATAAAAATATCCAGTCAGTTTAACCATCACTTCCAAAATTTTGAAACAAGTTTGCCCAACTTGAGGCTCCAGAGCATGTGTTATATGAAAGTCTGTATATTAATTGGTATGAGAAAACAACAATATATTAGTGTAAAATACAGTTTGATTATAAACAGTGCAACTAAATTTCATTAATAAACATTTGTTCACCTGAAGTATATATATCTTCACTTCTATATGAATAATTATAGAATCAGAGAAATAATATTTTGATAATAATTATGTATGTATAAGTAGAATTATCTATTAAAGGGCTCAAAGACCATCTGATTATGTAAATAATTCCAGTAATTTAAAGATGGATAAACAATAACAGTGTTAACCACAATGAATTAGTAAATTAGTAGATCAGCACTTAAGTATTTATAGTAAAATATATTATATGTAATTACTAAAGCATTTCCCCTACTATGAGGTATTATATGATTGATACTCCTCTATATAGTAATTTCCCATATTTCCCTACTGCTACCAGCTAGTAACAGTATAACAATAGCATAATCATGAGCAAGGACATATGGAATTAAACTGTACATTTACAAATGGTGATGGTTATAGGAGGAAAAACTGCTCAAGTAATTCCTATCTATCTCAAACTCAATAAGTTCAGATAACCATGGAGAGACTCCAACATTGATTAATAAACATCAATTTACTTTCAAACAAATTATGTATAGGTATATATCTGGTTAGGCACAGAGAAATCTGTACTTCCATAAAGTTTAAATATCACATCTTTTATTGCAGCAAGTTTCACTACTGTCTAGAGTTTACACACACACACACACACACACACACACACACACACACACATATATATATATATATATATATATATATATATATATATATATATATATATATATATTCATTCCTTTCCCCTTTATTTATTCCCTCCTTCTATTTCCCTTCAACTTCCTTTTTAGCATTTGTCATTATATTTCTAAAGTATTAAGTTGAACATTTGAGCCCTACACAATAAATCTCTGTTACTACATGTTAGATCTTCAGTCTTTTACCAAGGTCAGACTTAGTGATATAATTAGTTACAATATTACTGTGTCTATGTATAAACTTTTATTCTCATCATCATAGTTACTGTCTTTTATATGTACACACACATATATATATGTACATATTCATATGTACCCCTGTACGCACAAGCACACACATATGTCTACATATCATTACACACATATATGTTGATTTGCATTCCCTGTATTAATTTTGTCAATAACAAAGACAGGCAGTGTATTTGAAAAAAGTTTGGGAATGGAATTAAAGGAAAACTCACCATCTTAATGTGTTGTTCAATTATTTATTGCTGTGTTAACAGTCAATCTCTTATAACATGTCTCAGGTACTGATGAGTATATTAGAGTCTATTATTGAGAACTTTGTTGTGTGTAAATAATAAGTCAGACTTATTTTCATTTAACTCCAGCTTCAATAAATGTTCAAAGAGTTCTAGAAACCACTCATCTAGCTAAATATCTATCCACCACTCTTTTTCACCACTATTGTGTATGAGAACAAGGTGTCATTCCAACATTGGTAATCTTCTAGGACTCTAACATTTTGAAATTAGCTTAACTAATTTATATTCCAAACTGCAGGGTGGCAATTATTTGTAACAGCACTAAGCATGGTAAAATAGTAAAATTATTACTAAATTGGGTATGTGTGTTACTTGAGCCAGTCTTTATAACAGCTATATCGTACATCTCCCCAATAACAACACTGTAAGATACAGCAAAGCCACACCAGATGGAGCAGACATCCCAAATCAAATCTGAAAGAACCTGAGCCCAAATGTGAAATGATGGTACTAGGAAGTGGTTTTATATACTCCCTATGGTGGTACTTACTATTTAACTCACTGGGTAAACTTTAACAGGAACAGTTTAGATGTATTTAGAGCCAATTGTAACTGAGTATTTATGCAATATTCTAATAATTTGCCACCAGTTTATTTCTTCAGTTAAGTACATGTAAAAGCTAGCGGTACAGTGTGCTATAGTATTTCCTTACTGATATCATGCTACTCAAAAATAATAGCACTTTACTAGAAACCTATAGGAGTGGATGCAACCTTTATAGAAATCCATAAAGGTAATTATGAAGTATTTGCTTATTTCTAAGCTATATTTGCCGTTAGTGATCAGTGTTTATAAGCGGTGACAATTGTAATCGATCAGCTGTTCAACAGGAAGTTCTTTTTCTCTTTCCTTCCTACTATTTACAGAATACTTTAATTTAATTGTATGCAGATGTTTGTGTATAAACCAGGGTAGTGATGTATTTAACTGTTAGTATCACGTTATGGAAATCCAATTTATTTATTTTTTGATATGCTAATTTCCCAAACACTCGATGGGATTTGAAATGCAACGATGATGTCATCGTAATTTACATAATCCTGCTTTGGTTACTATAGAGATCAGTTACTAGTGGATTTTATTTTTATTTAGAGCAAATTGGTATTTCTACTAATTATTAATATTTAATCAAATGTCTTGTGTACTTTATATTCCAGACAACTTTCAAGCTGCTGAAGCAACAACACAGGCAAAGGAGATCTCCGTCACACATCAGCGTCACTCGCATAGCTGACCACAGAGTTCTAATACAGTACCCAGACAAGTTTCCTAATGTTATATGAAGCTCAGTTTACAGACAAGCACGAGAGCACTTGGATGCAGAAAAAAAGAAACTGCTCTTCAAATCAAAGTAGCGCTCGAGATTACTATTTCACGAAAGAAACAAATGACAGTTTAGAATGTTAAAATGCTAAGTTGGAAACAAAATCAGGGAAAAGAAATGAAATCATGTTTAAATCATATACTGACAGAATGCTTGAAAAAACAAGTGTTCTTTACAATATATATATAAAATCAAGTTCTGATATTATCTATTTCAGGTTTCTGATTAAACAGACAGAGCTTCTTCAATTCCTCACTATCCATCACTGTACATTTGGCCTGGTAGCAACACAGAGACAATACGTTGATTCCACAACTCTACCAGTTACTTTATCACACTTCATTTGTACAATTTCATTATCAGCAAGTTGGTTAGAAATTACATTTTTATAGGCACATCATTGACATTTTCATCACAGTATACCGGTTGGAACATCATTACTATTACTAACTAAACAGTTTTTTAGCAATGCACCACCTCACCCCCTGCCCATGTCTGAAACAGACCATTTTAGTTGCCAACTTTTGTGTGTCCACAGACATTGCCACACGTTTAGTTATAGGCTTAGGTTATTCAGTTTTAAACAATATTTCATTAGAAGTAACCTTTCTCTGACACTCCCATTTACAAAAATTACTTGGGAATGCCCTTCAGAGATGATAAATTACTAGAATGTATATCATTTTACTTTCACTGTTCAGTTCCGGTTCTGTAGTTTAAAATGTACTTTAAAATCAGATATTTGAACTTTTACCATTTTACTTGAATTAAATGTCCAGTTATAAAATGTCACAGTTTGTGTTCCAAAAGTCAAACTGACCCTAGTCAACAGTATTTTTTTATTTTCTTGATAGTCCATATAAACAGTATCCTCCAAATCCATAAGGGCTTTTAATGCTTCCCTAGTGAGCTATGATGGTAAACTTTCGGCCCAGTCAGACAGAACCTAGGTCTCCTGAATGGTATATTTCTCTAAAGCAACAAGGTATGCTTTGATGCCATTTTTCTTACTTAGTTTTAAGTTGTGAGGTAGACCCTGGGACAGTCGATACCTTTGCTAACAGGTACTTTTGTTCATGGAGATGGACTAAACGTCTACCTGCAGCTTCACATTTCTCATGAAGAGCCATCAAATGCTGATCTACATTTCTGTTAGTTTGCACCAGAGTCTCTATAAGCTTCTGCATTTCTGAAAGGTTTAGCAGTACTCAAACAAGACAAATAAAATCATTCTTGCTGTCTCTTTCCAGGTAGGCTAACATAGTCACAAGTAAGTACTAGACTAGCTGCCCTCGTGGGTCATTTTAAGCATAGCCAGTTTCCCTTCTAAAGATGAGAATCAAATGCTGCACCTTGTGTCTGTGAGATAAACACCTTAAACATTATACCAACCCCATAACAGCAGCTCTTCCATTCCACATGGGAAGATTAACTCAAAACATGTATTGCACTGGAGTCTGGAGATGGTAGCTCACTGAGCAACATGTTAGAGATCTTCAGGTGTGGAAACTGAGAGCTCAGCAAAAAAAGCAGATAAAAGTTATAGATTTTAAATCAGTTTGGTTACAGGGCAATGAATATAACTCCTGGATGTCAAAAAAAGGATAAAACTGTAAATTCTTAGAGACTGTCAGTGAAAAAAAGGAGAAATAAACATTTTGCTTGAGAATAACCTCATGGTCAATCAGCAGGAAGCAGATCAATTGGTACACTCATTGCAGGAGATAACTTTAACCTAGAAGAAAAAAATAAACCAAATGCATTAAAAAATCAAAATAAGTGGGGCATTAGAAGACTACATAGAGCTTTAATGATAAAAGACTGGAAAATAGAAGAAATACCAAGTAAACATTTGGATAAGCAAACTGATTTGCAAAATATGGAGATTATTATAAAAGAAAAACAGCAGAACATTAGGCTACCCTGAAAGAACTGTTTCAAAAAATAGTATAACTTGAAGACAGAGAAGAGATCAAGTATGTAAGAATGCTCATCATATCAATCACTGCTGCAGTAGCCTTAACTATATGAGTTATATAACAGCAGGCCAGCTTCCAAAACATCAGGGCACCTTCCACATGCCCAAACTGTCAGGCAGCTTGAGAGGAGCTAAGTAAAAGACAAGTCTGGGTGCAAACCTCTTCAGAGCTTTACTGCCACCAGAGTGAACTCTGCTGAGGCTTTGGATGATCAACAGTCCACTTGCGCTGTTTCTTTGCTCGGCAGATTAAGTTCCCTTTGGGGAAAAATCTTTTCATTTGATAGCTTTATTTATACTTTCCACTTTAGGAAAGTTATTTTAAAGCTAGAAGTTTGTGTTTTAATGGACTGTCACAATACTGTACTGTACTTTTAAACAGAAGCACTCTTTTTTCCTTTCAGTTTAAAAGTTGTTTAAAGTAACTAAAAAACATTTTTTTTCCTGTGAAGAAATTGTGTTCATTTTACTTTGAGGGCTGGTATAGTGTTTTAAAGTGCTTTTTATTGTATTGGTCTGAGAAAAGGTGACTTTTAAAGACTTTTTATTTTTAGCAGCATTTGCTGCTTGTTTTCCATGGGAAAGAGACACCATTTTCGGCTTGACCATGAAACAAACTGTCTGTCCTATGGTTGGTCCTTCTTCCCGCCACAAGATTCCAATCTACATTAGGCAGAGCTCCTTGCTAACACTCTTCAAAAGAAACCTTGGCGAGTGGATGGGAAACAGAACGTTTACCTTGGGGATCACTTCAGTGGCTCTGCTGGACAGAGGCACAGGGAACTAATCTAAGGGGGCGGCGAAAGCCAGCACATTCTGGCTAGGCTTATAAATGCCTTCGGGCAGATAGCCTAGTACCTACCTATGAACCTATGAACCTATAAGCAAACAGCTTTGCCACCACAACAGACTAGCAATTTGCCTCAGCCATAGGTGAATGACTCTGCTGTAGCCATTTGTTCTACCTCAGACCTCTCATCTTTTACCCCAAATCCCTGTAGTGTAGCACCTACAGCCACTATGGACCAGGGTTTAGCATTGTCCTTTGAGACTGTTGGAGTTCTCTCAGATGGCAAAGGGAGCCACTCTTGTCAGTCCTGGGACAGGGAACAGGGAAGGCTTCCCTGTTTCGTCAGAATGTTGTGCCCACCCTAGGGAAGGTGCTGCTGCCACTAATAATGCAGTTGGCCCCATTTGTCCTGTCAAGAAGATGCAGAAAACTAAGCATGTATCTTCTTCTCCTTAAGATACCTTAGACAGGAGTAATTTACCTGGTCTGGCACAGGGTTTAATTCACGCTAATAATCCTTTTTGTAAGGTAGTTTCTGGTAAAAGAATGGATACTTCCTTTTCTGAAGAGATTCAAGATTCTGAATATGGACAGGAAGATGAAGACACAGATACAGGGTTTTCTCCTCATATTTCTGATTCAGACTCAGAGGAGAGCTCAGTTACTGATTCTCCCTGTGGGGGGGGGGGGGGTCTTTCTTTCTCTGAGTTTATTTCAAGAATGTGTCAGTGTTTTCAGTGGGAGAACACTGAAGTTTCTCAGTCCTCAGAAGTTACTATGAATAGTTACAGAAGGAATTTCCAGAACCTGCATCCATTCCTCCAGTTTTGTCTGCCTTGGAGGAGGAGTGTTTTACTGCCTGCAATTTTCCTGACAGTAAGCCAGCTGCTCCTAAAAAGGCAGATAGAATGTACAAAGTTCATCAGTCTTTGAAGTTTTTATACCATCTTCTCAAACCTGATCCAGTAGCTATAGCTTTAGTTAATCCTTCTGCTGCTAAACACTTAACTTAATTCCAATCCTTCTGCTTATGATAAGGATGGGAAGATTATTGATAAGTACAGGGGAAGTGCATGCTTCTCTAACTTTGATTTTCAGAGTTTTGAATTGCCTTTATCTGTCTTTTCAATTGATTTAAATAAGTTACATTTTCCTGTTGTTCAAGTCACTACTCACAGTATGTAGTTTATGTATGACTCTGTAGATACTTCTTCAAGGGCTATGGCCACTGGTACTATTTTGAAGAGCTTTGCATGACTGCATCCTCAGAACCTCACAGATGATGTTAAACATGACATTTTAAATTCCCCTTTGGCTAAAGATTTTATTTTTTGGCTCCTCTGTGTTAGAGGTGTTCAAAAAGTATGATAAAAGGGGTAAACTGATACAGGGAATCTCTAAGATGTTTCAGCTCTCCTTTTCCATATTTTCCAAGGAATTCTCTAACTCCTCATCCAGTTTTGTTAAGAAACAATATAGTCTTATCTAGCAGGTATATGCAAATATGCAGGTAAACAGATGCTTAAGAAGAAATGGAAAAGGAGTTCCAAGAAGTGTTCTGGAAACTCCCAAAAACATGGACAGCCCAATAAGTCAGAATGACTGTTTAAGAGACTTTGTTCCATCCTCCCACCCTAGCACCCCCCCCCCTTTTTTTGTCTTCCAGAAAGTCTAAATCTCAACTTTTCTCTTTGGTAACAAATAGTTTCAGACAAATGGCTTCTGAAGATTATTCACCAATGTTACAGATGGCAATGGGAGGAAATCCCTCCTTTCTAGGGAGAGATTTTTCATCCTCCAGACCAGACTCTTTCATTTCCACCTGTCCTTCATCACATACTGTTCCAGGAAGTGATGGAACCATTTCCTTCTTCCTAGGTGGGAAGGGGGTTTTAGTCAAGGATGTTTTTAGTGCCAAAGAAAGAAAATCCTTGGAGACCAGTTCTGGACACTTAACTTAATTCCAATCCTTCTGCTTATGATAAGGATGGGAAGATTATTGATAAGTACAGGGGAAGTGCATGCTTCTCCAACTTTGATTTTCAGAGTTTTGAATTGCCTTTATCTGTCTTTTCAATTGATTTAAATAAGTTACATTTTCCTGTTGTTCAAGTCACTACTCACAGTATGTAGTGTATGTATGACTCTGTAGATACTTCTTCAAGGGCTATGGCCACTGGTACTATTTTGAAGAGCTTTGCATGACTGCATCCTCAGAACCTCACAGATGATGCTAAACATGACATTTTAAATTCCCCTTTGGATAAAGATTTTATTTTTTGGCTCCTCTGTGTTAGAGGTGTTCAAAAGTATGATAAAAGGGGTAAACTGATACAGGGAATCTCTAAGATGTTTCAGCTCTCCTTTTCCAAATTTTCCAAGGCATTCTCTAACTCCTCATCCAGTTTTGTTAAGAAACAATATAGTCTTATCTAGCAGGTATATGCAAATATGCAGGTAAACAGATGCTTAAGAAGAAATGGAAAGGGAGTTCCAAGAAGTGTTCTGGAAACTCCCAAAAACATGGACAGCCCAATAAGTCAGAATGACTATTTAAGAGACTTTGTTCCATCCTTCCACCCTAGCACCCCCCTTTTTGTCTTCCAGAAAGTCTAAATCTCCACTTTTCTCTTTGGTAACAAATAGTTTCAGACAAATGGCTTCTGAAGATCATTCACCAATGTTACAGACGACAATGGGAGGAAATCCCTCCTTTCTAGGGAGAGATTTTTCATCCTCCAGACCAGACTCTTTCATTTCCACCTGTCCTTCATCACATACTGTTCCAGGAAGTGATGGAACCATTTCCTTCTTCCTAGGTGGGAAGGGGGTTTTAGTCAAGGATGTTTTTAGTGCCAAAGAAAGAAAATCCTTGGAGACCAGTTCTGGATTTCTCTTTCCTAAATCTGCTTTTGGTAGTGCCTAAATTCAAAATGATGTCACTTCACATTTTGTTACCTCATCATCCTCATTCAAGTTTCCTGGTAACACTAGATTTAAAAGATGCTTGTTATCACATCCCCTTTCATCTAGATTTCAGGCATTTCTTAAGGTTGTGTGTATCTGGGTCACATTATCAGTTCTCTGCCTTACACTTTGGAATATACACTGCACCAAGATTGTTCTTAAAACATCTAGCAGGCTACAATGTACCCACATTTTTCCATATTTAGACATCTTGCTTATCTTTGCAGAATCCTTTTCAAAGTGTCAGGAATCTCTCTCTTGGGTGAGTGATCTCTTACACAAACTGGATTTAAGAGAACATTCACAAATCATTCTTGACTCATTCTCACAGGATTGTGCTTCTGGGATGTCAACTAGATCCCAAAGTTCTAATAGCTTTTCTTCCACAGGAAAAAAAGATCTGTTTCTAGATCTGTTTTAGGCTTTTCTATTCAGACTTCAGTCACTGCAAGGGAATACCTTAGGATTTTGGGTCTCGTGGCATCTATGATTCTCGTGATACCCCTGCCAAGACTCCCCATGAAAAAGATACATTGGTATCTGAAGTCTCTTTGGTCCCAGCACCAACATCCTTTGTCTTTTCCAGGTTTCCCCTTCTCCCTCTATGTTCCAAAGCAGTCAGTCAGCACAGATGCCTCGGACTTAGCCTGGAGAGCAGTTTCGGGAGGGATAGAAGATCAGGGTGAGTGGGACACCAAGAACAGATGCAAGCACATAAGTATAAAAAAGGAGATGCTTGTCTTGATCAAGGCACTCAACTCTCTGAATTATTCTTGGTCCCCAGGACCTCTTCAAGTTGTTACAGACAATATCACAGTCACGTGGTGCATCAACAAGCAAGGAAGAACCAGGTTGGACGACCTTTGCAGCTAGCTGTGTTAGCTTGGAATATAGCTTCACACCATAATATCACTTTACAGGCATCTTGCATTCTGTCAGAGCATAACTGTGTAGCAGGCAAGTGGGGCAGCAAAAGGGCAGATCCTCATGAATGGAAACTAGAGCAGGGAATCTTCCAAGATTTGATTCAACTATGGGAGTTCCTCAAGTAGACATGTTTGCATCCTCTCTGAACAATTAGCTGTCATGACTCTGCTCCAGGACACCAATGCCCCTGTATGGTTTTCCAGAAGATTCAGAAGGATTCCCTGAAGATAATTGTAGTGACTCCTTCCTTTCTGGCCCAGGCAACCATGGTTCTCTCTTCTTTTGGAAATGGCCAGAGGAAATTACCACAAGCTTCCTCAGAGACTGGTTCTACTAATGCAAGAACTGGGGTGTTTGATACACCTCAAAACCAGTCAACTATAACTGACTGGATAATAGGGTATTACTTCCATTTAGGCACCTCTTTACTAAGGATATGCAGCAGATACTAATGGAGAAAAAAACTACTACTAGAAAATCATATATTAGCAAACAATAAAGGTTTTCTAGTTGGTGCCAACTACATAACCAGCACCCATTCAAGGCAAGTTGTTCTCTGGTTTTACAACATTTGTGAGAGTTAATGTCCTATAGGCCTTTTTTGCTCCTCTGTCAAAGTTCATTTATCAGCCATTTCAGCATGTCTGCCCATGGAGCCTCCTTTCTCAATGCAGCCTCATGTCAAAATGTTTTGAAAACCTGTGGTCTCACCTTGGGATCTTAATTTTGTGTTAGGGAAGCTAACACTTGCTCCATCTGAACCAGCAAACCTGGATGATTTGAGGTTCTTAACATGGAAAACATGCTTTACTGATTGCTTTGACCTCTGAGTTGAAAGCTCTTATGGTGAGTCAACCCAACCTCATTTTCCAGAGGGACAGGATTTCTTTGAGAACTAATCCTTTTTGTATGCCTAAAGTAGTATCCAAGTTTACCCAAAAATGAGGGAGAAAGGATACTCCATACCTTGGATGTCCACAGACAACTCTGTACTAGGAACTAAATCTTGCAGATCTTCAGATCATTTGTTAATTTCTTATGAAGATAAGAAGGGACAACCTTTGTCAAAACAGACTATTTCCAAATTGTTGTCTAAGGCTATTACCTTTTGTTATAATCACCACAACAAAACTATTCCTGGTAGTGTCAAGGCCCACTCTACCAGGACCTTTGTCTTCATCATGGAATTTTGGAAAGGGTTGGGTTCTAGAAGTATTCTAAAAGCAGCAACTTGGTCCTCTATATGTACTTTTACAAAGCACTATAAGTTTGATTAGTTCTCTACATCTAGATCAGACTTTGCAAGGACCAGTCTCCAGGGGCTCCTGGACTCTTCTCCTTCACTTCCCAAATGTAGTAAGCCATGGTAATCTACCTATATAGCTAAGACTACTGCAGCATTGATAAATATGATGAACATAGTACAGTTGTGTAAGTAAACTAACAATAATAATAGATGTTCAAATTATCAGTGCTCCAGTAGCTGCTCACCCATTCTATCCCCCTTGTTTTTTGGTATGTTGTTTTATGCCAGGGTGTGGTTATTTATTTCTTGTTCTTCCTAGCATTATCTTTCAGGGCATAGAATCCCCTCTCTGTTAGAAGGAAAGCTCTGAAGGGCTTGGTGCACAAACTTGTCTTTTAGTCAGCTCTGTTCAAGCTGGCTAACAATTTGGGCAAATGGAAGGTGCCCTGAAGCTTTGGAAGCTGGCCAGGTGTTATAGCCATGGCAGGATATAACCCATATAGCTAACCGCAGTAGTGATTATTCAAACATCTACTGTTATGGTAAATTTATTTATACAACTGAATTTTCTCCACCATCCCAGAGAAATTGGAGGGAGTAGATGGCATCAACTGGGTGAGAACACACATAAGTAACTGAACTTTTATTCCACAGCAAGACGTATTAACTGAGATAGCACATTATGTATATGAGCTAAATATTGCCATTAAGAAACATTCAAAACCTCTTCTGGTGAAGAGATAAACATACCAGAAGAAGGAGAGACTCCTGATTAAAATATGCAGAGGGGAAATATGTTGATAGTTGGTGACACCAGAGTTCTCATGAAAAATGACTATTCATTATAGACCATGCAAAAGGAAGCAAATTTGCTAGCAATCAGAGAATGCTGTAGGGCTAGACTGATATTCAAGCTATCATATCCTGAAGTTTTCAGAGTGCTTTTATTTTTTTCCTGGTGGATTGGATATGTTTATGGTAGTAAAGTTGGTGGTACAGGGGATAAACAATGCAGTCAACAGAAAATAAACTTACAGCAAACATGGCCATGGAGAGACCATGACAATGAAACTGTTTCCACTGTTCTCACTGTTTCAAAGAAAATGTATGAAAGACAGAGGGAAGCCCAGGAATAGACCAGAAAAATAAAAAATAGCTTAAATTAGAACCAGATGCTAGCAATGAGAGATGGTGAAGATCAAGAGGAAGATAGAAGATAAAGTGAACTTTTTAAAAAATTAAAATAGGAAAACTGCAAAATATTTAATTTCTTAATATTATCACTAACAATTTGGATTGTTGAAGCACGAGAAGCAATTGAAGGGGATTTGAATTATGTTGACTAGTGAGAGAATTGAAGTACAGAAATCTCTCTTGTGTTTTAGCTGGACAAAAAGATGGAAGACAAAAAACTGCCTGTAAGTAGAGTTTTCATTTTTGAAAAGTTTTTTTTAATTAAAATTGCTTGTTATCTTTGTAAAAATATATGTAATAGTTCTGTATTAGGGTGGTGTTGGTGCTTTGAGTGCTTGTTACACAAATTAAGCAATAAGTGATAAAGAAGGTATATATTCAAATGCATATGACACCTAGAGTTACACTATATATATGTGACAGGGACAGTTACAAAAATATAGTGTAACATGAAACAGTCAGTATACTCAGATTGCTGGGGCAGTTAGTTTGCTGTCATGAATTAAATAACTCAAACGAAAAATATCAAAGTATTAGTAAATATAGACACAGATAGATTACTACATGTGCACTTAACAAAGTCTAGATTTCTAAGGTAAATAGCTGAAAAATTAGAGGATGTTAAGAAACTGTGATAAACAAAAGGTTTAGAAGATGTTTACAACAAGATGCATGTGTGATAAGACAGAACAATCAGAAATTGACCAGACCATGTGTTCTTAGTGATCCTTTCAGTTGTTCTAGAGAGATAATTTATGTTTAAAAGGGTAGTTTCGTGGGCCTTAATGAAATGAGAAACTGAAAAAGGAAGAGGTCAATTATTACTTTTAAATATAAATACTATCACAGTGACTGCAGTATGACAAAGTGTCAGCTAATTACTTATAATATTAGCTTATTACTGAAAGGCTGGTTAATATTTTTTAGAGGTAGAAAAAAAGTAATATTCCACTAAATGTGCACAAGTGATTTTCTAAACTGGGGAGGAAATTAACATTAGCTTTAGAATAATCATATATGAATTCTTGCACGTTAGGATGAATAATCTCAGTTTTGGTTTAGGTAAGGTTCAGTGAGCTATGATAGAACTGCTGCATTAGATCCAAGCTGCAAGGATTACATGTGTTTTTCTTTTTCTTTTAAGTTGTATATAGGTGTGTATAATTTATGTGCGTGTTATAAACTGCAATTTTGAAAAAAGTAAAACTAATTCTCAAAAGAAGGAGTAGTCATTAATATATAGAAATTGTGCCTGCCAACTGCAGTGTGTTTATGAAAGTTTCCAGATGACATATTATGCAAAATGTTAGACATAATTAGACACGCTAATGCATACTTCTTAGAATGTCAGCTATGTCAATATTAACATGGAATGTAAATGACCTTACCAGGACAGATGAAAGGTGAAGAGTAATGATCTACAATAAGAAGCATAGGGTATAAATAGCAATGCTACAGGAGATACACTTGGACATAAATGAACATGTGAACTTGATAAAGCAATGGTTTCAGAGTTAATATTAAGCAGGATATCACAGACAAGGGAAGAGGGGAATAATTATAATGGTAAGAGCAGGGATTGAAAGAGTGATATAGATAGAAATTGTTGAGATGTAGCAGGGAAGGGTTGTTAACAAGGGAGGAGATTTACTTTGACATGTGTTTATAGCCCCCTAAGATAAAATTGTTTGAGCTAAGAAGAATTTTGGGGGAATTATGTCTTTTCAACAGAGTACTTAATCCATCAGGATGACTTAAATTTGATTTGCAATAGTGATAAACTATCAGGGAGACCTAGAAGTGAGGTTACAACTAGATAGGGTAGTATTTTAAATTGTATGTGTATAAGAATTCAGTATGGTGGGCATTATTTCAGCAGCAGAGGCTCACATAGAATACATCTATTATTCCACAAGATAGGGCAACTTTGCCAGAATCCATAGATCACAGAGGCAGGTTCATTCAATTGAAAGGATTAACAAAAAGGAGAAAAGATTGGAACTTAAATACCAATAAAAATAAAATGTGTTGAAATAAAATGTGTTGTTTTTTGGATGAAAGCACTCATCTAGTAATTGTATCTGCTCCTGCCCCTGTGAAGATTAGGATGCAGATGCAGGTAATAGAGTAAAGAAGAGGCACTGGTACCTTCCTACATGCTTACTAAAAAGAGAATAATTTAAGGGCTGGGAAACAGTTAACATTTGAGAGCTGATAGGAGAGAAAGACCCTGTCACTGAAGGGGTAGCTAGCACTTGGGACAAGAAAATAAGTCTAACAAATAAATCAAAAATATAAGAGAAGGGAGTCGGCAAATATTTAGACAGAGAAGGGAAACAGGAAATATTCAGAGGGGTTGGCAAAACTTAATCAGTACAGAAAAAAATGGAAATCTTTCAGTATGGGGGAGGAAAAGCTGCAGAGTGCTAGGGAATAATAAACGAGCATTTAGATATCTATGAGTTTACAAAACTTGTTATTAAAAAGCAATTTTTACAATAATCTGAGAGTACAGAAAGTGTTAGTACAACAACTAAGGCAACAGAAATTAGAAGGAGCAGTAGTAAAACTCAGGGATCTTATAACAAGAAGAATAATTAGAGATCCTGAAGAGATAATGGAAATATTTCAAAATATTATGAGTATTTATATAAGGCTGTGGAATGGGAAAGTCAGGATGAGATAAAATTGAAAGTACTGATAGAAGATTTAAATCTGCCAATGTTAGAAGAGGAGGAGGTACAATTGTTAATAACCAGCAAAACAGAGAAGAAATGAAAAGTGATATACAGTCAATCTGCAGGGAAAATCCCTGGGAACAGATTGCATTCTTATAAAAAGTTAAAAGTTGGGAGGGAAGAAATCGATAGAAGCTTAGAAGGTATTGTTTACTCATGTATTGAAAGACGGAGATGTGCAGGCATTGTGGCAGAAAGAGGCAGTAGTAGTATTGTCAGAGGAGGGAAAAGAACCAGCACACTTAGCATTGTAAAAATTACTTTCTGTTTTAAATAATGATTACAATGTTTATGTTTCTAGTAGCTGAGATAATAGCAAAAATGTTAACAAAATAGATAGACTTGAATCAGTGTGCTTTTTTGCAGATAGAAGACAGACATTTAACAATATTACTAGAATAAAGATGATTCAGAGGGAATCAGAACATAGCAAAGTCATTATTTGAGTGAGCTTAGATTCACAGAAAGCATTTGATGGTGTCTTTTTTGATTTTATATATAAAGAAATGTCAGCATTTGCATTTCCCACTAAAAGTTGCTACGAATAATATTTGAGGAATCAGAGGAGAGAATAAATCTGGGAAGATACCATCTGGTAAACTGAAACTGACAGAGGCAGGGATGCCCTCTTCCCTTTCTGCTATTTGCCTTATAATTGGAGGAACTTTTAAAAAGAAAAGCAAGAGACTTCACAGATCCAAGGATACAACTGGTGTGGTAATAAAAAAAATAACATTTTTGGCAGATGGCATTATACTGGATTTCACAGACCCAGAAAATTATATCCTAGTGCTGAGGAATATTTTCACTTTTCAAACATGTTTGAAATACAAACTAAATGAAGGTAAAATGAAGGCAATGGCTATACATTTTCCCTACATATAAGGTAGTTCAAAAGTGCTCTTATTTATAGAGAGATGACAAAATGAAATACTTTGGTTTGTAGGTTAAAAAAGAAACTCGGTCATGGCAGCTAAAGATGTGGAAGGAGATTAAGCAGAAAATAATTAGAAAAGCAAAGACTGAAACATTATGTTCATGGATCTGAATAGTAAGATACAATGCAGTAAAAATGTTAACAGGTCCTTTGGTAATATTTTTATAGGCTAGGCATATTGTTAAGCAGAAAATAATTAGAAAATTCAAGTCTGAAACATATTTATAGAGCTGAATAGCGAGATGCAGGTAGTGAAAATGTTTATAGCCATTTGGTTGTATATGTAGGCTAGGCCTATTATTAAGTAGAAAAGAATTAGAAAAGTCAAAATTAGAACATTTTGTTCACGGATCTGGATAATAAGATAGATGCAATGAAACTGAATAAAGTTCCTTTAATTATATATGTAGGCTAGGCATATTTTATTGAGCAGATGAGAAGTTGTAGATGACGATTACTAAAGAACTGTAAGAGTTTCTTTTGGAAGGAGTAAGACTTAAATGGGATAAGATTATTCTCCCTATGTAGCAAAGGATATTAGGACTATCAGATTTGAAAAGGTATTTTAAAGCCAGACAAGTGAGGTTTTTGTATATAGCACAAACTGAGGGACACAGATCAAATGAAAAAAAATAAATAAATAAAAGACAATGGTGATACAAGGGGAAAGTACGCATAATAAAGAGATGTTATAATTTTGGATACAAAACATTGAGGAAAACAGTAATAATAGAATATTACATCTATAAAGTGGCATACAATTTTATATAAAAACTAAACCAGTGTAGGACTGGTGCAAAGTATTCTTCCAAATGGGACATACAACAGTAAGGTGCACATATTAAACAGGAAGTGGATGGAAGAACTATAGGAAATTAGCTAAGGAATCAAGGAACTAAGAACAGAAAACATTGGGAGAGAAAATACATAGATAAGGAAGAATCTAAGTAAAGATTCAACTTACAGGTTAGTGATTGCTGACAGCAGATTATAGACAAAGAGATAACAGAAAGTAATAATAAGTGAAAGACCAAACCTAGTGGAGTTTCTGCTAAGAACAGATGCTGTCATCAGAAAAAGAAAAATAAGTAGGGTATATAAAATGTTGCATGACAGCTATAACAGTCAATCAGAGGATCTTAGAAATGACTGTGAAAAGATACTGTTGAAACAAATTATAAAACAACAATGGAAAAAGATTTGTAGAGCACCTATGTATGCAATAGAGCCCAGACAGTTTGGTTATTTGAAAGAAAGCTTTTGCATAAGGGTTTATATACAATCAGTAGGTCTCAAAAGTGTCTTCCTGCAAGTGAGGAGCAGGTATTAGATATATGAAGGGGAGACACAGAAAACTGAGAACATGCATTTTGGAACATTATTTTATTAACTGATTTTAAAAACTCCTTACAGAATGCTTTGCTGTAAATGTTTGGGAAACAAACATTAACAAAATGTTATATTTTTGAGTGTTTGATGCACTGAGGCCTTATTGAATTTAATTCTGTTGGCAGTGAAAAAAAAACAATAAAGAGAAAATGGAAATGAAAGACTAAACCATCTGTATTGGATGCATTGAGAACTGTAACTGAAATTAAAAAAATGGAAGCAGGATTGTTAAACGAGAGAGCAAGTAGAGTGCTTAAAAATGGCATACTTCATATCAGTATATTCAGATTAGTCATCAGGAAGATCTGTGATGTGGGAAGGTTGTTGGGTATTGCAAAATTTGATGGCATGATGTTCAGACTAGTACTAAAGTTATGAGGAAAACATATAATGCCTGAAGACTACAGTGGAAAATTTTTAGCATTAATTTATGCAACCTTGTGTTGCAAATTAAAGTGTGATGAATAAATCAACTTTTTGAAAAGGTTATGTACTCTCAGGTTGTGATTCAGTAATTGGAAAACAGTGCAGTTTAGTACATACTAACCAAACCTTCTCCACTAAATCACCAGCGTAGCAAGTGATACTTGCTTGAGATAAGTCTAATTGGATCAAGTGCAGTTTAGTTACATTGCAAAACCTAAAATAAAGAACACTTGAGATGAAAAATGAAATCAGTCACATGTTTTGGTCATATTCAAGTTGTGGGTTTGTTAATCGTTTTAAAGTCTCTTAATAAAACTGCAAAAATGTGTTACGGTTTCATGTATTGCAGTTCTGATCAAACTGTTTCAGGCCTCCAGAATTAGGTTTCTACTACTCAACAAGTACATTTACAGGTAGGTTTCTGGTACTAATTAGGTACGCCTATAGTACTACACAGGTGACTCCACAGTTAAAGTTTTGGTTCTCCACAACTACTTCTGATTATGGTTCTTCAAAGAGTCGTTATTCTTAGTCTTCAGAAACTGCCTAAGAGAGGCAAACAATTTTGCCTTCTTGGGCTACAGGTCTTGCTTTTAATAGTACTTCACCAGGTGATTCAGATTAAATTCTGCTACTACATGCTTTACTAGCACAATGTGTTATCAATATGTATCACCAGTAAATTCACACTATACTTTATAGGAAATACACCGCACTTAGGAATAGCACTTGTAACATTTTAACCAGCCATTATATCACAACACATATATTTACCATATAAAGGGGTAAATGAGAAAAAAAAGGTAGAATGTGGTACAGCTAGGGAGTTCAGGTAATACTGGGAAGAAAAAGAGTAAGACCTGTTATTTGTTAAAGATGTGTAATCTTTTAAAAAATACATTGAGAAGTAACAGTTTGGTATAACTAACTTCAGCAAATTTGCCATCTGAATGAGAATAGTAATAACTACTAATGAATGATTTTATAGGATGTTCATTATGGTTAGTATGAGATTATGGTTACTTGTGTGACATCAAAGCAAAGGTGTTAGAATTTTGGAACTGTCATTTTACAAAAGTTTTAAGTAATAGCAGATAGTATATGGCTCTGTGTTGGTGTGGTAAGTTGTTCCATTCCCTTGGGAGTTAGTGACTGGTGCCCTGTTGCCTTTCTTTGAATAGGTTGACTTTCAATTCAAGTAGTACTGGTTTGGATAAACTTGGGTCTTTGATTTTATGAGATTATTTAAAGCTGGGAAGAACTGTGTATGAATCAATCTATTGACAAACATTGTAGATAGCTTTGTTTGTTCTCCATCATAATCCAATCCAGAGTCTGTAAAACAACACAACAATGGAAGTTTGGGTGTAGAATTTAGAATCCTGCTGTGCTGTTATCAGTATGTACCATTTTGGAAAGTACAGACTTTTCAGGATTTCTCACAGGCACTGCTCCCTACATTAATCTAAACATCAATAAAGATTCAGGTAGCTTCTTCACTAAATTGTAAGCAATTGAAAATCCTGTAGAATGCATGTAGGTGCTGGTGCATGTCTTTCATCATTGAATGAGTATACTTTTGGATGTTTTGGTACACCAGAGTATCTCCAAGTGCACATTAATCTAGATTCTACTTTCTTTGTTATTTGCTATGGAGTGCAGCTAATTTTGAAAGATGAGTTTGATTATATGTTTGTTTGTCTGTTTGTTTGTTCATTTGTTTGTGTATGTGTGTATGTTTGTTTGTGTGTGTGTTTTTCTCATTTAGTATTATTTTGTTTTATCCTGTGATATAGTGATAGGAAACTGAACTGACAGACATAACATTTTGTAGGTCATTTGCTGAATGCAGAAAGGTAGAGTAATCTATGAATTGGAGGATTTCTGTTCTATTAGTATAGAGGTGCACAGAAGTCCACTGACTTGGAAAAAATATTGAAAATTAGTGGTCCAAGAATGAATCCTCAGAGAATCATAAAGTTAGATGCATACGCATTGCAAGACATATTTGTTTAATGTTCTGAAGAAATATAATCGTTCAAGTAGTTTTCAAATAATTGCAAAACAACAGAGGATCATGCAAGGTTGAGAAGCCTTACAGTAACAAACTGTTAACATCATCAAAATGTTTGAAAAGATGAAGGAATACTGCCACAGAGATGTATCCTTTATCATTCATAGTAACATGGTCTACCAGTTTTAACGTGGCTGTTTGAGAGCTATGCCCTGGCCTAAAGCCAAGCTGCGTGGGTTGGTAGATATTTGCTCAGCTTTTCAAACTACTCTAATATTAGGAATCAAAGTGTAGTCAAGCTCACAGAAAATTGCATTTGGTAAGCAACATTCATAATAATTATTACGACAAGTTGAAATTTCATGCTACAAACATAGTACAAAAATGTGAAGATTAAGGACATCAGTATTAAAGATAACAGAAATAATTATTTATAAGAGAGTTGCCTGGAAAATGGATATTCCATGTGTTAAACTAAATGAAGATAACCTTAATAGTATCTCTTTCTACACTTAACTATGACCAGAATTCAGAAAAATCACTTAGACTCAAGAGTAATGGAAAACAGTGCAGTCAGGGTAGTGCAATGTAACCCAGACTTGATTAAGGATGCAGCAGAAACATTGCTGCATAACTGAGCTCAAATAGGTAATAAATTGACTGAATAGAAAAGAACATGTCATGCAAAGACCTAGACAGCTCCATAGTAGATTGGTTAATCACAATGGCCTAATAACATGCGTGTAGCGTGCTCATTCACAATGATCTGCATTCACACACACAATGACACTGAGAGCCCAGATAGTGGCTGCACAGCAAAACCAACACAAAAAACAGGAACCTGGCACAAGCACAATCCAAGAAACCAAAACCACGGACACCTTCACAAACTTGAACAAAGCCTTTTATTAGAGAACTAAAAAAGTTAAGCGCTTTCATCAGCATAAATCAGCTGACTTCACAGCAAAATCCCTACTATGTTTAAATTATAAATGGGAAGGAAATGGGTGTTTAGATCAGGCTTTAAGGGAGAATAGCAAGTGGAGAACCACAAACACATTAAAGAGCCAGGGAGAAGGATGAGTGGTACTGAGTGGGAAGTGAGGTTATATTTTTGTTACATGTGCCCATTTTGTTATATTTTCAATAAGAGTAGAGGGGAAAGGAGAAGGTGTGAGTAGGAAGACAGTATAGGGATGGCAGCAGGGACAGACAATAACACAAAAGATATGCAAAGATGTACAGGGGAGGCATTAACAAAAATAGAGGGGACCACAAATAAGACACACAAACAGACAAAGACAAATGGTGATGGGGAGGATTGAACTACAAACTGAGGAGGGAAATAAAATGGTAGTTCGGAGATGGTATAATGGTTAAGGTGTTTACCTCACAGACACAAGGTACAGGGTTTGATTCTCGTCTTCAAAGGAAAATTGGAAAGGCTTAAAATGGCCAATGAGGGCAGCTAGCATAGTACTTGTAGAAAAGAGAGCTGTGTTGTACCTTTAAGAAGCATTTCCAAGGACTGGACGTGCATATAAATAGCAAGCACGTGCTAGCCTCAGTACCATTTTGAGAGTGCAGCCAGAGAAGGAGCATGTATGAGTGTAATTGCTAGTTTGTTTATAAGTTTCTCTAAGTTAAAGTTATTAAGCCTCAAGCCTGATGTGTTTGTACATAATAAAGCTGTTTGAAAAGAACCCACAAAGGCTCGTCTATTTCATCCTGACTGGACGAGTGACATGGTGTCAGAATCGGGATTCCAGAGACTGCTTTTTAGAGCTGCAAGGTGCAGGGTTAACAGTGAGGGTAAACTAAGAGAACTGAGCACAAAAAAGGGCCAGAAACAAACAAAAGGTAATGAAAACTTGCACAAACAATTTATTTTATAAAAAAGATAAAACAGAGCATTGCAAGGGCACAAGCCACATTATTAAGCAAGCAAGAGGCAGAAACATTTTTTAATTAAATGAAATGTTTAAAATTAAGATATTTGATAAGACAAGCATCAGAAAAGCACATAAGGGGTTTGGAATTACCTTGGAATTGCAAAACAAGCATGTTTAGAGTAAAACGAGCAAAAGAAAAGAATAATAGGCATGAAAAAAGATTGAACTAGCAAAACAAATATAATAAGGGCAAAAAAGGGCACATTAAGCATAAATAAAACAAGGTGACTGCATGTTTTTGGCAAAGTACTAGTTTTGGCATAACTACTATTTTATATTGTATTCGGGGTATAACTAGAGTTATTTGAAGTATCTCAAAGTGTGTAAAAGTGCTTACAGTTTGTGCTTATTACTGTGCATTTATTCTGAAGAGACTGTTGTATGCAAAGTGCAACTATTTCATGAAGTACAGTCAAACTACAGCCATTTTGAAAAGTTTCTTGTGATAGGTGTGTCTATTCGCAAAGTGCCACCATTACAGAGTGTTTCTTGCACTGTAAAGAGTAATTCAACTACCCCTCCATTAACAGGGAAAACTACTCATGTACCAATAAACTTGCCCAACGTTTCCTGAAATTCATTAGTTCCAATGCCCTGGACCAGCTCGTTCTTACCCCCACTAGAAGTAGCAACATCCTTGACCTGGTCATTACTAACATGGGCGACCGTTGCTCTACACCAATAGTCAACTCCTCCCTGGTTAGATCCGACCACAAACTAATCACTTTGGAAATCCACATCCCTCCAACCCCCCACCCCCTACACCACAAAGGTAACCACCATGAAAAACTTCTCCAAAGTTAACTTTGGACTCCTAAAAACAGAGGTGGCTAACTTCATGGCATCCATGCAAATACACAATAATTGCATGATCGCCGAATCATACACCAGTGCCCTGTACAAACATGTACACAAATGAATGGATCTCGCCATACCCAATAGAACCAAGATGCTCTCCTCCAAAAAAAGGAAGCCAATCTGGAGGTCCCCTGCCATAAACAAACTCTACAACAGATGGAGGAAACTGATGCAGAATAAGGTGAAGTCCCAAGACTGAAAAAAACTTGCTTATCAGCCTCAACAAAAAGTTGAGATCCCTCATCAAATCCTCTAAAACTAACTATAAAACAGAATTGCAGTAGATAGTAAAGATAACCACAAGGCCTTCTATAGTTATGTAAAGAATCTCCACGGCAATATCCAGATGTGCTCTGAGCTACTGCACAATGGTACCTCCTATACCGAGCCAACAGATATTGCCAATGCACTGGCTGACAGATTCAGTGCCAATTTTACCCCTCTCTCCCCCCAAAGGACCAATCACAATACCAGTAGATTGCCAGGCACCCAGTATTACTGCTGCACAGCTTAAAACAGCACTGTCCAAGGCCAAGAATACAGCTTCTATGGGACCTAACAATATCCCTGGCTGTATTCTACATGAACTACAGAGTGAACTGGCACCTCGCCTGTGTGCCCTGTTCAATCACAGCCTCACCTCAGGCTTTGTCCCTACTGAATGGTGCACTGCTACACTCATCCCTCTCCACAAAGGAGGAGTGACTACAGACCCTTGGAACTATCGCCCCATTAGCCTGATGAGTCTGATATGCAAAGCTATGGAACGCATCATCATGGACCTAATAAACAAGAATATAGGGAATTTCCAAACTCTGGATCTCACACAGATTGGTTTTGTGAAGGGTAGATCATGCCTGCTCAACTTGGTCGACTTCTTTGAGTCAGTCACCAGACCTGTGGATGAAGGCAAGGTGGTTCATACAGCCTACCTTGATCTGGCCAAGGCCTTTGATACCATTCTCCACTCAGGAATGATAGAAAAACTCAATAAGCCAGGCACCAACCCCAATATCCCTAGGTGGGTTACAAACTGGCTCACAGATAGAACCCACAGTGTCAAAGTAGTTGACTCCAAGTCAGACTGCTGACCAGTCGTAAATAGAATCCCACAGGGTTCAGTCCTGGGTCCTCTCCTGTTTGGTATCTACTTCCCTGAAGTCCAGGCCAACACAAGGGAACTCTGGATGACAAAGTTCACAGATGATTGCAAGTTGGGAGCTATTATTAACTCCCCAAGTGATGTTGACACCCTACAGAAAGGCCTCACTGAGACCAATGACTGGTGTTACAACCATGGCCTTAAGCTCAATGCCAAACAAATGTGTCATCATCTCCTTTGAGGAAAAACCCGGTTCCCATGAATTACCACATTGATGGTAGTCTACTGAACACAAACGGCATTATAACAGATATGGGAACACAGGTTGACAGCAACTTCTCTTTTGACCACCACATTGCCACTGTGGTCAGAAAGTCCTTCTGTGTGGCACATCTCATTACTAAGGATTTTGCACCCAGGAAGAAAGAGGTCATTGTCTCCCTCTACTCTTCCCTCATAAGGCCAGTCATCAAGTACAGTGCCCCATTTGGCATGTACCTCATTAGACACCTGCAACAACTGGAGAGGCTGCAAAAGTACCTCACAAAGAGGATCATAGGCCTTAAACACTTGTCCTATATGGACAGACTCAAAAAACTCCAACTATTCTCTGTCTCATATTGCCTACTTAGAGGCGATCTCTGGTTGACTTACAAAGTCATGTCTGACCCAGCTCTGTTAGAAATGCTGCCCACCATACTACACACTCCAGAGACCTCAACCTCATTACCACAATCAACAGAATGTGCTGGAGGGACAGGTTCATAACCCAGAGACTGCCCATGCTATGGAGTAGACTTCCCATACATGTCAAACAGAGCACTTCACTGGCCCTCTTCAAGAGAAATCTTGATGAGTGGATGGGAAATAGAAAATTCACCCCGGGGATCACTCCAGTGGCTCTACTCAACAGAGGCACTGGGAACTAAGGTCAGGTGGCACAATGCCAGGGTAATCCTATGGACTAGGCTTGTAAAGCCTCTAGGGCCACTAGCCTAGTACACACCTATGAACCTATGAACCAAAGTACACCTATTTTGGGAAAGTTTCAGTGTGTTGTGTACTGTTTATTCACAAAGGGCAATTATTTTGAAATGTTTTTTACTCTGACCTTCTTCTGCCCAGTTCATTCGCACAGTGCAGTTATTTGAAATGTTTCTTAAACTGATGAGAAGTGTCTTTTTACAGTACAGAAATTTCAAGAGTATTCTTGTGCCCGAGAGTCTTATTTTGCAAAGTTCAGTTATTCAGAGGCTTGCTGTGCTATTGGGCATAGTTACAAATACTGGCATAAATTTCTGGCATATGTATATGTGTGTGTGTTCATGCATACTTGCAAAAGCCTTCACTGATATGTGTTAATGTGGCAAACAATTTTTGAAAACCTTTACCACTTGTATTTGATCAGAATGTTGCAGAGAATTGGGAGAATATTTGAGCAAGAGTACAATATATTCATACAAGCAGCTTATTCTGACTAAGATACACATACCAGGGCATTCATTTTGCTAAACCTAGCTGGGTCAGAGGCCACTGAAAGAGAGCATTCATTTGTGTATGCACCAGCAATATATAAGGGAGAAGGTGAAAACCATCATATTGTTGTACAGGCTGAATCAAGAGAATACCCCAAGTGTTTGAAATGCAAATTCAGAGAAATGTGTAACCCCCAGACAAATATTACAGTGGAGAGAGATTTGTTTTACACAAGAGATCAGAAACCAGGGGAAACATTTGCAGCTTATATTACTCACCTGAGAAACAAAGCTAAAACATGTCAGTTTGGTGATTTAAAAGATGAGTTGATAAAGGACAGGCTTGTGTGTGGTATTAACAGTGCTGCTGTGAGAAAGATTTTGCTTCGTGACAGTGATCTAACGGAAAGCAAAGCTATTGAGATTTGTCAAATCCATGAAGTTACAGAAAGGCACACAAGTATGCGTGTAAGTGATAAGAGCATGGTTTCAGCAGGCTCCAGAGGAAATGCAGACAGTATGCAACATGTGTCTAGCAGAAACAGGCCTAAGCGCATGGCACCTGCCAACCCTGCAGGCTCCCCAGGTAAAACCCATAGTTTTCCAGCAAGTTCTAAGAAAAAGGCATGCTCAGCGCAGTACAAGGGTGAGTCAGCAAAACCCAAATCCAGCCTTATTTTTAACTGCTGCAATTGTGGTGCCAGCCATGAGTCTAAAAGAGAAAGATGCTTAGCATTTGATCAGCAATGCCACAAGTGTAAAAACTGGAACCATTTTCAAAAGTTTTGCAAATCAAGTAAACCTCACACAGTTCTAAAGAAGGGTCACTCAAAAAAGCAAGCTGATCATGTAGAGAGCTGCAGTTCTACTTTCTAAGTAGACATTGTGTCAGTGATCGGTGAAAAGGCTGATGCAGAGAATTTGTTGGCAAAGAATTAAGTGTTTTGTACTGTCCAGATCAGTGGTAATTCCACTGAGCTTAAAGTAGACACTGGCTCAAAGTGTAATGTCATGTCAGCAGACATATTTGCTAAAGTAAGGACTGGTGAACAACTCAATGTGGCTAGTTGCATGAAACTTGTTGCTTATGGAGGTGAGGAAATTCAAACTGAAGGCTCAGAAGTGTTTTCATGTTATTTGGCTAGGTACTGTTACAGCTTATTATTCTATGTAGTCCGAAGACCTGTGCAATCATTATTGGGTCCCAGAGACAGTCTGAGAATGAATTTGCTGTCCTGTACCAAAGAAGTTCATCATATAAGCACATATCCTAGTTTTAATTTTACTGAAGCTATTTTCTCAGAGTATGCAGATGTTTTCGATGACAAGTTGGGCAAACTTACACGTGTGTATTCTATGAAGTTAAACCCAGAGGTCAGTCCAGTGGTCAGACTGGCAAGAAAAATTCCGATAGCTATGAAGAATAGAGTTAAAACTCATTTGGATAAAATGGTGCATCAAGGTGTAATTTGCCCAGTCACAGAACCAACTGAATGGGTGTTGTCCATGGTAGCATCCCACAAAAAAGGCACAGATGAAATCAGAATATGCATTGATCCAAGAGATTTGAACAAAGCATTAAAGAGACTGCATCATCCTATACGTACAGTCGAGGAAGTCGCTACTCTAATACCAAATGCCACTGTTTTTTCTGTCTTGAATGCAAAAAGTTCATTTTGGCAAGTGATGCTTGATCACAAATCCTCATTACTGACTACTTTCAGTACCCCATTTGGCAGATATAGATTCCTCAGGATGCCATTTGGAATACATTCTGTAAGTGAAGTTTTTCAGCTTGCAATGGAGCAAAGTTTTTCAGGTTATCCTTGTGCCATAATAATAGATGATTTATTGGTTAGAAGCAATGGTGAAGCAGAACATGACAGAAACCTTGAGAAAGTTCTAGACAGAGCATGTGAAGTGAACTTAAAGCTCAATCATCTTTAATGCAAATTATGACTACCAGAAATTACATATGTAGGTCATTTATTTACTAGCACTGGCTTGCAACTATACCCGTCCAAACAAGCAGCCATTCTTGAGATGCCAGCACCAGATAATGTTGAAGGTCCACAATGTTTTCTTGGTATGGTCAACTATTTAGACAAGTTCATAACAGACTTCAGTGAGTTGACAGTACCTTTGCAAGAGCTGATGCGCAAATATGTTATATGGTCTTGGTTGGGACAGCACCAGAAGGCATTTGAAGACCCTAAGTAGAAAATTGCCACCCCACCTACATTAAGATACTATGATGTCAATAAACCAGCAACTCTTTCTGTGATGCTTCAAAATTTGTTCTTGGCGCAGTTATTCTTCAAGAAGGTAGACCCATAGCCTATGCATCTAGAACTCTTTCCCAAACTGAAATGCAATATGCTCAAATTGAGAAAGAACCTTTGGCAATAGTACTTTCATGTTCAAAGTTTCATGATCATATCTATGGTCGAGCTATTCATATTGAAACTGATCACCAACCTCTAGTCACTATTTTAAAGGAGGCTATGCATTCAGCTCCAGCAAAATTACAAAGAATGATGCTCAAATTGCAAAAGTACAACTTCAAAATGGTCTATACAAAAGTCAAACTTCTTTATCTGGCTGATACCTTATCCAGATCACCCAGAGATACCATGGAACTGCTTCATGCAGAGAATTTTGACTTTGATGTCATGAAAGTGCATAATCTTTCTACCCCGAGACTTGATGAGCTGAGAGGTCATACAAAGACTGATCCAATTTTGCAAAAGCTCAACCACTACATTAACGTTGGATGGCTGTTAAAGCAATCTAGTGTACCACATGAAGTGGAAACTTATTTTCCTTAGAGAGATGAGATGTTGATGGAAGATAGTGTTATTTTCAAAGATCTAAAATTGTTGTTCCAGCTTCCTTACAACATGAATATATCCATATTTAGCATCATGGTTACCCAGGTTCTGAATTTACCAAAAGAAGAGTGAGAGGACTAGTATTTTGGCCTTCTCTAGTAAAAGACATTGATAAAGTGCTTTCTTCTTGTTCCGTATGCAATTGTACTAAACCGCATTTGCAAAAAGAACCACTTCAGCTAAGTCAAGTTCTTGAACTATCTTGGTCAACAGTAGCCACTGATATATTCAAGTGAAACAATCAGCATTACCTAGTGTTGGTAGACTCTTATCTGAACTGGTTTGAGATTGATTTACTACCTAATCTAACGTCCACTGCTGTTATCACCAAGTTGAAACATCATTTCTCAGTCCGTGGTAGTCCACACAAAGTTATTTCTGACGATGGTACCCAATTTAGCAGTTAGTTGTTTCAGAAATTTTCAAGAGAATGGACTTTGTACATGTTACTAGTAATCCAGAATATCCACAGTCAAATGGACTAGCTGAATGTGCAGTTCAGAGTGCAAAGCAATTACTGGAGAAGTCAAAGCATGATAATACCGATGTCTTTTTGAAATTACTCAATCTCAGAAACATACCCTGTGACGATATACTTGGCTCACCTGCTCAGAGACTTCTACCTAGGCAATCTAGAACAACATTGCCTATCAGTTCCAGTTAAGTGAGGCCTAAAGCTAAGAACAACAGAACAATTAGAGGCCAACTATTTTGAAAGCGTTCTTTCCAGAAGTTCAGTTATGATAAATAAAGCAGATTTCTTTGTCATTGAAAGAAGGAGAAACAGTGAGGATACAAACAGTGAAAGGTTTTGACCAGATTGGTCAAGAAACAAGTATATGTGCAGAGCCGAGATCTTATTTTGTGAAATCAGAGGGTGTAGAGTACAGGAGAAATTGCAGACATCTACTTCCTGTATCAGAATCGTTATCACAGCATTGTTCCTATGATACAGACTCTAGATCTCAGAGCAATCCAGACAATGTTCCTGTTGCAGATCGTGTCTTGACTCCAACTTACATTTCTGATGATGTTCCTGATGTCCACAAAGTTGAACATTCAGCACAGACAATTCCAGTTGCTAGACCTAACTCTAATTTCTATGTCACACGATTTGGTCGCATTTCCAGACCTAGTGTGAAATACACAGCAACCTGGACGTAGTTGTATATATATATGTATCTAGTTCTGTATAATTGTATGACAATCCTTTGTATGAATTGCATGGCATATAATGCCATAAATATTATATGACTCATTTCTCAAAGATGGAGGACGTAGAATAGAGAGCTGTGTTGTACCTTTAAGAAGCATTTCCAAGGACTGAAGGTGCATATAAATAGCAAGCACGTGCTAGCCTCAGTGGCATTTTGAGAATGCAGCCAGAGAGTGGGCATGTATGAGTGTAATAGCTAATTTGTTTATAAGTTTATCTAAGTTAAAGTTATTAAGCCTCAATCCTGATGTGATTGTACATAATAAAGCGGTTTGAACAGAACCCACATAGGCTTGTCTATTTCATCCTGACTGGACAAGTGACATTATTTATCCAGACCACCCAGAGATACCACGATAAGTCTATAAGAAAAGGAACACCATGATGGAGAACAGGATGGGGAGGCAACTGACTGCCAAGTTGTACAGTGCTGAATTATTTATTTATTTATTTATTTAAGTTTGATGACCGGGGAGGTCCACTGGGCTCAGGAGCCCATTTTCAGTGGAGGCCCGGGGAGAAAAGCTCCACATTACATAATAATATCAAAGATAAAACAAAAGAAAAAACAAAAGATAAAATTAAATTCAGCTCAAAGATACAGATACATGTAGATGCAACAGGTAGATTGTGAATCAGAGACATTAAGAGGTATAGTATTTACATAAACATATGAGTTGAATATTGACATATTGACATATGAGTCATATATTGACATATGAGTCATATATTGACTTGGTTGGTTACAAAGGTTACATGGAGTCTGAGTCATTGTTATGGCAGAGTAGTAGAACAAGCATAAATGTTGGGGAAGGGAATAAAGGGAGAGCAAACTATTTACAATACATACATATATACACATGACAACAGTAGACAGAAAGTAAATCCAGGAACAAAGCTGATGGTAGTAGGAATTAGTATAGAAATACAGTTAGTGTGTGTGGAGAAAAGTCTAGGTGGGAAAAGTGCAGTTGCATTTCCACCTAGAGAACAAGTAGGAATGGAGTAGAGTTTTGAAGTTGTCAGAATTTTCTGTCATTCGTAAAGAAGGAGAGAGAGAGTTCCACTTTTTGGCTAAGGAAAAAATAGGAGGTACTGCCCGGCAGGTCGCTTTGGTTTATGGACAGTGAGTAGGTTTAGGTGAGCAGATCTAAGTGGCCTGTTAGGGGTGTATGGTTGTAGGATGTTGGATAGTGCAGGACATTTAGAGGGGTTAAATAATAGCCTGTGGGCAGTGGTAAGTTGGTGGTAGTCTAGAAGGTTGGGAAGTTCTAGCCAGTTTAGTGAGCGGAGTGCAGAGCAATGCTGGGAGAAGTGTTTGGCTTTGATGGCGAATTTTGAAATTTTATTATAACAACTTTCCATTTTTGAGGAGATGGAGGCAGATACGTTGGTTAATAGAGGGGCACCATATAATAGTGATGGAAGAAGATAGGTAGTGGTGAGGGTTTGAGTAGAAGAAGGAGAGAGATAGTGGATGTTTCTATATAACAGGCCTAATTTTTGATGTGTTTTCTTGATGTTGAGATGAATATGTGTGTCAAATTTTAGGTTTTCATCTATGGTGACCCCAAGGAGTTTGGCATAGGGAACAATTTCTATGGTTGAGTTATTGTGGCTTCTAATTTGGAAGGACTGTTTGTCAAGAGAGAAGGATTTTGAGGGGGGAAGAGTAGTATTTTGGATTTGTTAGCATTTAGAGCTAGGTGGTTTTGGAGCATCCAGTTCTCAGTGGTGGAGAAGGCAGTTTGGGTGTGTGCTAGAAGTTCGGGGAGGTTGGTGGCACAGCAGATTAAAGTGGAGTCATCGGCGTATTGTACGATTTTGGTGTTTGGGATGGCAGAGTGGAAGTCGTTGATAAAGATGTTGAAAAGCAAGGGGCCAAGATTGGAACCTTGGGGAACTCCAGTGGGGGTAGGAAGGAAGCTAGAGGTACCTTTCCTCCATTTTACAGCTTGAGATCTATTTGAAAGGTAACTTGAGAACCAGTATAGTGTATTGTGTGAGAGGTTGAGGTTAGCTAGGTGGCTAAGGAGATGAGAATGGGAGACAGTGTCGAAAGCCTTAGAGAGATCTAGTAGGACTGTTGAAACTATATTACCAGTGTCACGGGCATGATTGACTATATCAAGGAATGAAAGTAGAGCAGTTATAGTGCTATGGCCAGGAAGGAAACCATGTTGGGTGTGAGAGAGGAGGTGGTTTTCAGTAAGGAAAAGCATTAGCTGAATATGAACGCATTTTTCCAGTATTTTAGAAATTGGGGAGAGGATGGCTATGGGACGAAAGTTTGAGGTATTATTATTTATACCTCCTTTATGGAGAGGGTGTATAAAGGCAGCACGCCACAGCTTGGGGACATATGATTCCTGTATGGATCTGTTTATTAGGATGCTAATTGGGAGGGCGATTCCATCTGCGGCAATTTGTAAGAATTTAGATGGAATGTTATCTGGGGCATTAGAGCAAGGTTTCAGTTTGCTGAGAAGTTTTTTTATATATGAGGTAGAGACTGGATTGAGTTGAAAAGTGGGGGGAGGGTTGGGTTTGGAGCCTGGGGTAGAGTGACTGAACTGTGAGGATGGGTTATTAGGGAAGGACTTATTTAGTTCAGCTATAGAATTAATAAAGGAGGAGTTGAAAAGAGTGGCAATTTCTGGGTCGGACTTGGTAGTGTCAGGGCAGGGATTATTTTTGGTGCCTGGGTTGAGAAGTGAATTAATGGACTTCCAGAATTTTTGGGGGGTTTTAGAGTGGTTGGCTTGGAGAGTCATAAAATAGGATTTTTTGTCTTTGGATATATGTCTTTTAGTAAGGTTGCGGAGTTGCTTATATTGAATTAGGGTCTCTGGTTATTTATTGTGCTGAGATAATTTCCAGCATTTATCTCTCTGTAGCATGAGTTTTTTGGTTTCCCTAGTTAACCATGATGCGGATTTGGATTTGATTCTTATAGTTCGAGGTGGTGCATGGGAATTAAGTACATTTAGGAAAGTGGAGTTAAAGGCCTCGACGGCGCTGTCGAGTGGTAAAGTCTTTAGATTGTTCCAGTTAGTTTGTTTAAGGGTATTAGAGAAGGCTAGAGGATTGAAGTTTGTTAGGTTGTGTGTATGTAGGTATTGGTGCTGGAGGGGAGGAGACTGGATTGCTCGGTGGATGAAGGCAGGCTGGTGGTCACTGAAAGTGTCGGGGAGGATTCCAGATTCCAGGATGTTGTTAGGGTGGGTAGCTAGGATCCAGTCAAGTGTAGATCCTGGAGGATTGATCTTGTTGGGTCTAGTGATAGAGTTGGTTAATTGAGTGAAGTTGAAAAGATTGATAGCTATGGCTGGGTTAAGGTTATTAATTTTGTTCCAATCTATATTAACATCTCCTAAGATGTAGGTCTCTAGGTTAATATTAGTTGAGGCCCATTGGAGGATTTCTTCCAGGGTGGTAGTATTGTTACCTGGGGGGATATAAAGGGATATAAAGCAGATACTTTTATGAATATTCATTTGTAGTAAACCTATGACTAGTTCTGCATTATTAAACTGTGGAATGGGGTTTGGATATGGAATAATGGGGAGTACATTGGAGAATATCAAGGCTACTCCTCCACCTTTTCCATTTAAGCGATCAGATCGAAGGGCTTGAAAGCCAAGGGGTAGGATTTCTGAGTCAGAGATGGTAGGTTTTAGCCAGGTCTCAGAGATGGCTACAATGTCTGGAAGGTTGTGGTGAAGCCAGGCATGGAAAAGAGTGGATTTAATTCTCAGACTTTGGGCGTTGAGAGTAACTATTTTTAGGCTTTTAAGATTTGTGGGTTTGGCACGTTTTGGGGGGATGAGATTGTTAGTGGTGCTAGGTCCAGGGTTTGGGTGGATATCACCTGATAGAAACAGGAGGAAGAAAAAGGGAGACAGTAGGAGATTTAGCTTGCCTTTAGACTGTTGTGCACAGTAGATCAGAGCTTTAGGGAAGTAATGCTTTGTAGAGGTGTGTAAGATATTTGGTTTAAAGTAGTGGAGAGGATTGGGCTGTAGTAAAGAGGATGATATGGTATGGAAGTGAGTTGTGGCGGGGTTAGAAGGTGGAATGGGAGTTGAACGGTGGGACAGAAAAGAGGGGGGAAGAGGAGAGGAAGTATAGGAGGTAGTAAAGTACAGTGGAATTAGAATTAAGAGGGTAATTAAAGGGATTTGTAGTGTGTGACGGAGTGGAGAATACATAATACAATGGGTTAAGTATGAAAGATAGGGAAGTATGGGAAGTTTAGTGTAGGTAGAGTAAAAGAGAGAGAGAGAAAGCAGGGGTATAGGTGTAGTTTTGATGTGTGTGTGGAGTGAATTCACCCAGAAGTCAGACAACTTTGTGATTACCTTTGTGCCTGGGCCTATCCATTGCTTGCTTACTGCCCAGGCAGTTATATGACTCTATAAGTCACATGAGGATGTGCTTCAGGCTGCCAATGTGGTAGCCCAGCCACCTGTCCTCCAAGGCTCCCAGCAGGCCTTCCACCTCCTGTAGGGTGATTCAGAAGGATCCCCGGTGATGCCATCTGTCGGTGGACTATACTCTCTACCAGAGACAGAACAAAATGACCTTCATCATCCTGTAGAGAAGCAGGCCTGGAGACCACTGAGGACCCAGCAGATGATGGCAAGGTAAGTAAATGGGGTGGTGGCTGCTACCACACCTCATCCACTGACACACATGACACTGCATAAAATATGGATGTAAATGGAGGGAAACAAAACAACACAGGGCATCTTAAAAAATAACAGCAATAAAAGGAAAGCAAATGCAACTATCAGTATGTTACAAGTATGCAGTGACAAATGAAAAAGCTGTATAGAAACATGACTCAAATGTATTAGAGAATTATGTGCACTGCAAAGAGCAATAACACATGCCAAGTAACCAGTTGGGCAGTCCATGACTAGCAAACAATTTAAGTGGAAGGGGCAACAAAGCTGGCAAAAACAGCCTCATGAACATGCAGTGAGCAACCTTGAGGAGCTTAACAGTAGATGGAATTCACAGACTACCAAATATTGACCTATATGGCACTGGGTTAACCATGCTATATATACCTTACCTCAGCATTCCAAATGGAATACATATAGGACACCTAAACCCTGCATTAATACTCTGCCCTGACATATGACAGCCACCAAGAGAAATTACCTGACAGCCTGCCAGTTGCATGCCCATGGTATACAAGATGTCAATGACACAGGCATAGGCAGCTGAAGAGCCAGTATAAGAGTAGGTCATGGCAGGCTGAGAAGGGCATTGTCCATTAATAGCATGATGTATGGACAGACGTATGGCACAGAACAAGGCCAACTACACAGGTCCATTGCAGATGATGGCACCCATAATAGTGATAACACACCCACTGTCAGCCCATCTGCATCACCTTGAAAATGTTGAGAACACCTTGTCGTAAGAGGTACAGTAGAGCAGTTCCACTTGTTGTTACAAGGCATATGAACAACTCAGCTTATAGTTATATTAGAAATAAAGCAAAGCAGAGCTCCATGTAATGATGAAGCTAATTAGTAGCACTGCAAATGTGGACAGCAAAACAGGTGACTTAAGAGTTGTGTAGTTCCGTATAGGTATTGCAGCCTGATTCCTGGACAGGTGTGCATGCCTTCTCTGGGATATCAGCTGATTTCTTCAGTCTCACTAGGTCCTGAAAACCAGACAAAAAGGGAGAAAAACATGTCCACGAACACCAATGAGTGAATATAGCTGTACAAGAATGCCTATGTATAATTATTTTCCATTTACTCATACTTAACTGTAGATCTCCTTAACCTCTTCTTCCCAGCAGTGGAGAAGATCAGGATGGCACCTCTTCATGTTGCTGTAATAATGCTAGTATTTCCCACCATAGTGGGAAAATAAGTGATGCCTATGGCAACATTCACTGCTGTGTCAAAACAGTGCCAGACATTCACCTTGTACTGGGGCCCCTCATAGGATTTTCCAGTAGGCACTCATGATGGTATTGATGCAGAAGATGTATAAATATTTATGTATCCCTCGTGCACCATAAAAGAGCACTTCCAAAGTCAACATGTCCAGTAGCCATGATCATTTCACAGTTGGTACCAGGAGGAAAATGGTAGCAGATACATGTCTATGCATGGTGCAGAAATTATGTAACATATAATGATGGGCAGCATGGGCAGCAAAACGTAGACCAATGCAACAGATGAATCATGCAACAACAGGCATGCACAAAGAGGGAGGTAAAAGGTGTACTTCTACAAAACATACTGAGCCTCTACAAATCTATTTAATGTAAAGTAGATTTCCAATGCACAATAATTACCTGCAGTGGCTTGGCACCACTATGGGCCTTGAAGTGGATTTTAAAAAACCTGTGGCCAATGTCAAGGTAACAGACCTGCCCAGAAAGGTGCAGACCACTTTACAGTCTACAATGTGTGTAAACGGGTAGGCATGGGCCACATAGCACTCTCTACATCTGATACACATTACACGTAATGTTCAGTTCAAAGACATTTAACATAAATTGTTTCATTAGTATAGTTATTGTGCTATGAGCCCCAGAACAATAAGATATAAACAGGTTGTTGTCACATCATGACATAAAATTTTCTCCAGTATATCAAATGAATCTCTAGAGTAATAGATCACATTGCTCTACAGAATACAGAAGGATTCTTTCTTAACTGCTGTGGTAAGAGTACACAGGTCAGTGGCTGGTGCGGAAAGTGACAGGATATGACAAGCTTTTCTCTTGGGATTGGGTGTGTTGATCCACAACAGTTTGCTGACAGGAGGGATGGAGAGCACAGGAAGGAATGAGAGAGATCTCTGCAGAAAAGAATTGTACTGTGGATTACATTGGTCTACAGAGTAAAGAAATATTGTAAATAGATATTCCAAGGCCATTTAGCCTTATGTCCACTTACCTCAAGCCAGTTCCTGCCTTTAGGCCATACCGTCTTTTTCCAAGAGAGCCATACCAGTCAATCCCAGAGTGGAGTCTCTTTCAGCTTCTCCCATTAGGGATTGCCGCAGCAGGTCACAGGTCCACAGATTGATTGACAGTGAAGTTTTTATGGTGTTGAGTCGCCAGCTTGGTGCCCAAACTTCACAGAAGGCACACCAGTCAATCCCAGAGTAAATCTGTGAATATCTATCCAGTCAGTCAGTGCTCATAAGGAGATTGTTAGCACAGGGATTACTGAAAAGGTAAATGACACCAGACAAGACACAGGCCAGGCATCAGTAGCCTTCCTCAGTGCTCATAGAAGGACAGGTCATATCTGGCACTCCCTCAAAGGAAGCACAATTTTCCCCTGCTTAATCACCAGCAATAAGCAGTGGCACCACCAAAGAGCATGGGGAGAGTGTTTGAGAGCAGTGGGCTGGTGGCTTTTAATACCATGGTCCCCATTCATTGCCTGAACTGAGTGTCACAATGGACATTATACAATGGATGTGCATAGGCGTCATCCAAGCATAGGCAGATGCCACCAAAGCCATGGCAGAAATCACAGGTGTACTGCACAACCTGCATAATGATGTACATGATGGTATGCTATGCATGGATCAACTGATTGGCATGTTGCATAGGGACCAGGGTGCCTTACTGCCTCCACTGGACCAGCTGTCTCAATGTACAAGGACCATTGCCATTCCTAGGGTTACCTCTCATCTGCCTCCACTGTGGGTGTACCGCACAGAACAGATAGGTCAAGGTTGTGTACTGAAACCTCCTCCACAGCTACCTGTGGTGAGCATAGTGCAGCACAACATTGGCCACAAGCACAGCCATAACCATACCAATACAGCAATTGCAGTGCATTTCACATAAATCTTTGCTAGTGGGTATTGGTGACTGTTCCATTCCTCACAGGGAACACAGCCATGGTCATGGATATTCATGGTCTGCATTTTTTTCACCTAAGATTCCACAATACCTGTCACAATGACATACACAGAATGCAATATGATCTTCAGGAATTGTGACTCCTGAACCCAAACCGAGCAAGTACCCAATACATGCAGACACCTACCCTCCTCAAGGTGCAACACCCCCCCCCCGCAGAGTGTACCTAGCCCCCAATCACCCAGCTATGTCACTCACTCCATTCCATATTCTCAGTTCCCCCTAACACCAATATGCCCATTGCTGATCCCTGTTATTGTGCCCCTCCCCACTTGTGCAAATGATGACAACTGTACCCTCCCTTCAGTGCTGTGTTACGTGAGTAGGAAATGTCTTATGCACAGCATTGTCAGTCAATGCACTGTACAGTATTGCCTGGGGAAAGTACTACATGCATCTGCTTTAATCTTTGTTGATTCTATTCCCACCCATACTTTTTAGACTAGACACTTAACTTTTTGCCAGAGTGGCAGCATATTGTGCCTGTCACAGCCTTGCATTGTCTTCTTCTGTGGCTGGCACTCCAATGGTTCCCCAACTGGCACCATCTCTTCTTCTTCTGGCTCTTATCTGTCTTGTCATCTAATGTCATTCCCCTGTTCTAGCAGTTTGAATACCAGCATGTTCAGCAGCATTGTATAAACAGCAAGTATCACATTCAGAGTGATCTGCATTGGTGCTTCATACAGGATTCCATGTGAGGAAGTCACAGGTCAACAAGCTCCCCCATGATATCTGTCTACTTGATAATATTTCACTATGTCCTTGTCATGGAGTGACTGGAATGACAGGTACAGTTGGATCAGTCTGGGACATAGAAGGCAATAGCATGTACCAACATGGACACAGGCTGTAAGAATGGCCCCCTAACATATATGGCCCAGCTAATGTAGATGCTTCTCCTAGCATTTTAGCATGGTTTCTGTCTCTGTTCACCAAAAAATGGCCGCATACAAATTTTCTGCCTGACATGGCTCATTGTACAATTTCACTGAGCCATGTTACTTACCCTTTTTTGCATTTGCAATTGGTCTCATTACCATAATGTTATTCATTTCTTTATCATTATATAGCAATTTGCATATGATGCTGACCACATAATATTTCCAGGTAGCTCTATGGTGCTACCTGTGTCTTTGAACTGGCTCCATTCTATACATCACCACTTAATTTCACATAATCCCATATGTATACGTGTAATTTGCATATATATAGTTTATCGTAGATGCACATTTGGTTGTTGCCACTATAAATCTTATTACTACTGCAGTTTTTGGATCTTAATGTGCTATTACTTCTGCTCGAGACAACATTACAGCCTTGAGCTTGTGTACCTTTCTACAATCTGTCGGTATTATTCAGGACCTACAAGTAACAATGTCAAGACCTCAACCTTACGTATTGTACAATATGCGTTATATCTGAGGAATGCTATGATTCAGAGTTAAATATTAACTTGTAGTCTTGCAAAACGTATCCCTTCCACCCCCCCACCCCCCATTGATGTAACCTTGCATAATACCTAGAATGGAAGAACTCAAACACATAAGCTTTACCCAAGTAGGCATAACTAAAGGAGAAGTAATACTAACTTTATGTTAACTAGGCAACACCTTTATAGAGGAGAGTAGTGGATTTGTGAAGTAGGGTTAATGAAGTCTAATCTTGGATTACGCAATGCAATGTATATTAGATTTAGTCGCATACACAAGAATAAAAGGACAGTCAAAATGATCTTCCTAGATTACAATTTCATCTTTTATAGATTGTACACATTCATGGTTTATTTTGTGACCTAACACGTAAAACTACTTTAATCTTACTCATAAATTTTGATATAGGAGTCTTTGGTTTCAGGAAACACATTACATCACAAATAATAACATATATACTGTGGATTAAATTTTGGAGATGTGGATTATAGACTTGTGGAACATAAGAGGGCTACAAGATAGAAGCAAAAAAAAAACTACTAATGCATTTAATTTTTAAATCGGAGGCAAATATATGTTTCCTACAAGAAACGCACATGATTAAGGAAGAATGGAAGGGAGATATGAACAGAAAATGGGTAAAAGACATTATTGCAGCTGGGAACAGTTCCAATTCCAAGGGGGAAGCTATTATTATTAAAAAATATTTCAGGAAACAATTATAGATTATAAATCAGACACTAATCACAGATGGTGTTTATAGCTCAAACCCTCTCAAATAGCAAACCAACCCTTTTTCTAAATGTCTATGGTCCTTGCTTAAGACAACAGGACTTTATCTTTGAGATATATAATATTTTATGTAAGTTCTCAAACCATTATTGCTGGAGGTGACTGGAATGCAGTTATTGACCCTGGAATTGACCAAACTGGCAACTCCAACCCAAGTAACCTTCAAGCATCAACAGCTTTAACTGAACTCATGACAGATTTATGCCTAATTGATCCTATCTCTTTTGGTGATATCATGGAAAAAAGCAACATATATACCTATTATTCTAAATGCCATAATTCATAGTCAAGACTAGATTTTTTTCTTATATCAGAAACTTTAACTACAGGGGAAATTAAATATTCCATAGAACCTAGATACATATCTGACCATTCAAAAATCACATTAAAGTTAGATTTAATAGGACATTCAACAGGCAGCATGTAAGGTTAGGATAAGAGGGATATTAATCCAAAAAGCCTCTTATTATAAGAAACTTGTCAAAGAGAAATAAAACAAACTAGTAGCTGAACTTAAGGAATTGGAAAAAAAATTTCCAATTAAGTAAAAATCCCAATGTGGAAAAATCAATAAACCTCATTGCAACAACAACTATTTGACTTACACCAACAAAACTATTCCTTCCAAGATCTAAGATCCATAGCTAAGTAGTCTGAATGGGCTCAAGTTCCATCTAAAGCATTAGCTAGGATAATTGAGAATAGACAGGAAGCATCCAGGATATCACTACTTTACTTCCAAGATAAGAAATACAAATCAGATTCACAAATAATGGGAATATTCCAACAGATCTAAACAGGGATCAATGGAATGGACATACAACAAACCCCTTTTGACATCATAGAGAGGTTCTTCAGCAACCTTACTTTCCCTAAACTAAATGAGACTCAAGTAGAACTCCTTAAAGCCCCATTTAAACAACAAGAAATAATAGATATTATAGAAAAACTGAAAATAGGTAAATCTCCGGGCCCAGATGAATTTACAGCAGAATTTTATAAAACCTTCAATCAAAAATTATCATCTATCCTCTTAAAGATTTTCAATTTCATCAAATTGAATGGTATAACTGATCGTTATCTAAATAATTCTAGAACTATTTTTATCCTTAAAAGCAACTTAGACAAGTTTAACCCTCACAACTACAGACTAATATCTTTGATAAATGTGAATATCAAAATCCTATCCTTGCTCTTAGCTGAAAGAATTAAGAAAATTATGCCCTCCATATTAACCCCTGAGCAATCTGGCTTCACATGTAATAGACATACTTGGGACAACACACTAACTCTTGATACTATGATCTATTTATCCAAAAATGATAAAAACCCAAGATATGCTCTAGTACTTGATGCCTGTAAAGCATTTGATAGAGTTAGCTGAAACTTTTTATTCGCAGTGCTATTACAGTTTAAATTTCCAGCTGATTTCATAGATCTTATTAAAATTTTATATAATGATTCATACACCTTTCTCTATATTAATAAAACACTGTTGAGCCCCATCAAAATATCTAATGGGACAAGACAGGGATGTCCTCCCTCTCCCTATTTGTTTAATCTTTATATAGAGCCCTTTTTTCTCCTTATTTCACTGGGTACCTTCCACTCAATCCCCAAATTTTTAAATATTAAAACAACTCTGTCTGCCTTTGCAGATGATTTAAATATCTACTTTGAACACCCCAGCTCAGATTTAAAGAAACTAATTACTTCAACTGATATATTTTCGGAAGTCTCTAACTACAGACTCAACTATAAGTAATCCCTCATCTTCCCTATTAATCCTTTAAGTCACAAGGAATATATTTCCCAGACAGCTCTTTCAAACTTGCTTATTCCTTCAAGTATTTGGGTTTTCAGTTTGAGCATAACCATCTATTTATGTATCAAAATAACTTATTAAAAATATGGGTGAACATTGCACTGGATCTTTACCGTTGGCAAGAACTGAAACTCTCTATGCTATCCAAAGCAGCCATTATCAGAATGAATATCTTACCCAAACTGTTATATCAGTTTAATGCCTCTAATTTTATTATAACAAACAACTTTTTTTTTTCAGAATTAATAGAGAGTTATCCAAATTCATCTGGTTTCCCAATTCAGTCAGAATTAATTACCAAAAATTAACCTACCCTAAAGAAAGGAGGACTTGGCTTACCAAACTTTCAGCTTTACTACTGGATTATTTGTACAAATAGGATTATTTTAATCTCAAACTTCTGCCCTAAGAAAGACGACTGATCCCCTTCATGGGTTAGAATTTGGAATAAGCATCTACTGGATAATAATAGTAACCCAAAAGCATTCCCATTCTTGACCCTTCCAAACACTAAAAGCCTCAACATTAATGGTATATTAAAGCAGAGACTCAAAATTTTTAAAGATTTCATGAAATTCCTCAAGCTTGACAAGGCCCTGTATCTTATTCAACCCATTCATGTGAACCCTAACATTAAAATTAATAACAAACAGCTTAATCTTAGGGACTATCCTCTGATTAAGGACTATATAGTGTGGGACATCTACAAACACAAATATAAAACCCTGCAAGAGCTGCAAAGAGACCTTAATCTTGAAAACAGATATACCATTATTCTACGTCAAATTCGAGAGCTCATATCAGTGTTAGACACTGAACCTTCTATTGTTGATAAAGATATGACTAGTTTGCTGGACATTATTTAGAGCTTATCTAGTAAAAAACGTATGCTTTCAAATACTTATAAACTGATTATTGCCACTAAATATAACTCAGTACTATTATTCTCTAAGTATTGGGACCAACAAGGAAATACATTTGCTATAGACCAGAAGCTCAAAGCAACTGATTCCACACTTAAATTTGCCCCTTTCAAAAACGTATATACATGCAATTAATGATTAACAATAACACTCATTACACTCCCTCCATTTTGAACAAATTTCGCTCCACAATCTCCTTCCTGTCCATATTGTTCCTCCCCCCAAGTTGATCTCATGCATATATTATGGTTTTGTAAACATTCACACAAGCTTTGGTGTTCATTAAAAGTGTGTTTGCAAAAAATGGGATATCATAAATTGACTCTTTCTTGGGAGCTAGCGATTCTCCATATTACAGACCTCAAGCTCCCGAAATTACATTACCACATCTTAATCACTCTTTGCCTACTAATCAAGTTCAATATCACTAAAATTTCACTGGATCATACCAGCCTCTCCTGGAATGGCTTTAGGAATTTAGCAATCAAATTCATGTCTTCTCAAAAACCTATTATTAGGAACATAAACAAACTTACTACCAAGAATTTTGGAATCTTATATTTGAACACATCCTCCAAGATTGACCCTAGAGCATAAATGATGAGTCAACAGAGATTTTTATATACGTGTAGTGATCCTCTGCTAATCATTACCTCATGTCTACTTTTAGTAAACTCCTTCTCTACTAATACACACCTCTGACCTCGATAGGAGGCCAACCTGGACATGTTTTGTACTCTAAGACTCTTTCTACCCTTAGGTTATAGTAGCGCTGTTTGTATATAGTGTATATAGTTTTCATAGATAGATGGTTTGTTTATAGGAATGGTTTAAGAACTATATCTGTAATTGTATTGATTTATGTGAATGTCAATCTATATTTTGTTTGCTGTTCCTGCTGCAGAAAAATAATAAAAATTTAACTGGAAAAAAATTTCACCTAATCCACTGAGTTTTTGTTTCTGAATCCTAGTCTATGTTTTCTAGTGTTTCCCATAAAATCCTGTTCATGTAAGAAACTGGATGGATGGATTTTCCTCATGCTTAATTTCTTCTATAAAATCTTTGAACTTATGATGTATCTTACACATATTGCACCTGGAACTTCCCCATGGGAGAGTTCTCTACTTGCACACATTCTTGTGATAGCTTGCTTTTTATTAAACCAGCATGAACAGATCAAACAAAAGCTTTGCTTCAGAGTCCTACTGTTTCTCTTTGAACCGATGATATCAAGAACATTTCAGATGTAAAACTATGTTCTCCATCCAGAACCTAAGTGTCTTCTGCAAGTCGGTAACTTTGCAACTTCGTCTTAAAGACTGACAGCGCTTCACATTTCCAGAAGATGTTTACCCCGTCAGCCAAAATAGATGACTACGTCTACAACAGTTTCAAGTAAGACTTTGAAACATTAAACAAAATCTAGATGGTATGTAAAAGCACTTAAATAAACTCTGCCACTCAAGACATCTTCTTGATTCGGTGGCATATCTGAGCCGAGAGCAATAAGCAAAGTAATAAGCAAACCTATGGAAGGATCATTAATCCCTTTGATAGCTCAGTTGGTAGAGCAGAGGTCTGTAGTGATTTCACAAGTCATTCTTAGGTTGCTGGTTCAATTCTGGCTTGAAGGAGTTTACCTTTCCCTGGGAGTTCCACCTGTGTCCTTGTTGGACAAGGGCAATAGGTGCTGATCGTGGAAATAAAGGTAAGAACTTGGCTAGGCTTGTAGGGGCCCTAGGGCCATTAGCCTAGTAACTTCCTATGATTCTATGAACTGGGGAGGATCTGGACCTGCATCTTTTTTCAATAACCTCATAATCTTGTCAGTTTTTCCCTGCCATTAAGTAGCATCTTATATATATTATTAATAGTATTTTTATTTAACAGAGCCTTCTTTATAGACACCAGCACCCAATTAACCTAAAGTGGCCGTTTTGAATCTCACTGTCGTGTACTTCAGTTTTAATAAAAGTCCTACTAGTTTATCATAGTACCTGCTGTGGTCTACAGCCAAAGCTTATTGCTGCACAAACTGATCCTATGAAAGTAAGACATCATCATAAAATAAAAAGCTGTAAGTGTTGCTGAAGCCTCTAGCAGATATCCAAAACGCACAGGTACTTAACGTATAAGCAGTTTATTTAAAACAAGCAACGTTTTCGTCACTCCACACGAGCAACTTCATCAGAAATAAAACCATTATACAAATGCAGTTGTATTTAAACATCTGCCTCTAAGCGGCATAATTATGTAACCAATCAACTTCTTAAACAAACCTGGTTAAAGTTTTGCCAAGAAATTTAAAGCACCACACAGTAAATTATCGGCATGACTCGAGCCTCGCACATATACATTTGAAACTAATACTATGCTTACTTAAGCTCAAGAGCTATTTGAGACAATAGTATTAGATTCAAATGTATATGTGCGAGTCTGTATAGGTTTATAACACATCCGTTTAGTTTATGGTCATCCAGGTTTGTAAAATACATTTTTTATTTCAATAATTCAGATACAGATATTTATGGTTATTACACCTTTAATGAAATCCTGTAATTGGTTATAGAGACAACTTGGAGCGAGATTTATTTGTTTACCGATTTATGTATAATTATTCAGTGCTCGAGTCATGCCGACGATTGGCCAGCGTGCACGTTGTAAATCGACTTATACTAATGGAAAAAGGTCCGGTCGCCCGGACTTTTTCCATTAGTATAAGTCTCTTTTAAAACACTGTCTCGCTTTGTTAAAAGAGTTTAACATAGCGACACAGGTTTAAAAAAAGCAACGGAGATCTCCGTTGCTTTTTTTAAAGCTCTCTCACTATGTTAAACTCCTTTAACATAGCGACACAGTGTGTAAAAAGCAATGGAGATCTTGCTTTCTCCATTGCTTTTTTTTAAACCTGTCTCGCTATGTTAAATGGGTTTAACATATAGATAGTTTAAAAAAAGCAACGGAGATCTCCGTTGCTTATTTTAAAGCTGTCTCGCTATGTTAAACCCATTTAACATAGCAAGACAGGTTTAAAAAAAAAAGCAATGGAGAAAGCAAGATCTCCGTTGCTTTTCTGTCGCTATGTTAAATGGGTTTAACATAGCGAGACAGCTTTAAAATAAGCAACGGACTCTGTTGCTTATTTTAAAGCTGTCTCGCTATGTTAAACCCATTTAACATAGCGAAACAGTAAAAAGCAACGGAGATCTTGCTTTCTCCATTGCTTTTAGCCACAGCTCTGATGTACTGCATAGGCATGCGCAGTACATCAGAACTGCCGCGGATACCAGACAGCTGCGGAAGGGCAGCAAAGAGGCATTATACAATGCCATTATTTAAGAAAAGTAATTATTTCTTTTCTTAAATAATGTCATAGTATAATAGCAATAACCCACGCCTGGGTGTGGTTAATGTGGGATTTACCCGCGGTTGTCTTTGTTTGGTCCCGAGGTCTTCGCCCTCGGGACCAAACCACGCCAACCGTGGGTAAATCCCGCATTACCCATACCCAGGCGTGGGTTATTGCTATAATAAATACCTCTGAAATGTACCATTTTATGGTACACACTGATTTGTGTGCTCTGTTCATGTAACATCCAGGCTAACTATGAACAACTACAGTATATTTATTTTCTCCCTTTCTTATAAAGCTATCACACTAACATGATATTATCTCACCCACACATATTCCTTCTTTCGTACCTATAAATTACCTTATTAAACTAAACAGAACCATCCTTTCAACAACTATCTATAACCACCAAAACTCCCCCCTCCCTCAATTTTTTCATCATCCTAAGTTACTTTTTTCCTCACTTTACCCTTCTCTCCAATTCTTTAACAAACTGAACAGATATTGATTGCAGAATAACTTTTGCTTATCCTAGTTCAGGGATGTTTAACCTATGACATGCGTGTCAAAGGTGACACTCTACTACATTTATTGTGACACACCAGTAATCACCAACACCCAAGTTACCAAAGACACTGCTTTTGCATTTGTTGCTTGTGTGAAGTGCATTGAATTATTTTGTGCCAGTAGCCAGTTAAACAACACTGCTACAGAGGTAAGGAAGTTATAAACCTCAAAGACTATTTTGGTATACTGTCTCAACATAGACTGCAAAGTGCAGTGCTGACATTGTTTTCTCTTCGTGGTTACACTTCTGCAAAGGGCAAGTAGTCTGCATTTCTAGGAGTTTGTTGTTTTTCAGTCCTCTCAACTGTCCCTTTTAATCCCTCCTAAAACTGGCAACTTTTACAATAATTAGATTTATAGACTAATTTTACTTCAGAAAATGTATATTAATTCACATTCATTTTTTTCTGTCAGTGTCTCAAATTGATAGTACAAGTATTTTAAAACTATCCATGTCTCTTATTTCTAAATTTGTCCCTAATTCTGTTGAGATTTATCCCTGATGTATTGAAAGCTATGCTGTTTTATTTATTTATTTTGATTTTTTTTATTTATTTATGTCTGGGGAGTGACAAACCAGCAGAATGAAGTTAGGCATTTTCTGAATTTTTGACACGCCATACCCAAAAGGTTCACCATCGCTGTCCCAGTTTCTTCTTTTATTGCTAACTGCAAGTACATGGGAAATCGACAAGACAGGAAATGATCTGTAAAGCCTTGACAGACAGCAGATAACTAGTTAAAAAAGCAGCATACCCAAACCAAAGGGGAAGAATAAATATTAACAATTCAGAACAATTCAGCATGATGGCAAGGGGGAGGGCAGATAAGGGAGAGGCTGCAAACTAGTAGAAGTGACATTTCAGATTACTTTAGAAAGTAAGGCAACTATTGTCATCCTACAAATAAAAGATATAAAATCACAGACATTTTAAGATTTTCAAAAAACACAAAAGAGGAATATAGCTGAAGTAGTTTCCAAAACACATAAAAGAGCTACACATATTCATACTTCCACTGTTTTCTTTAATGTTTAACACAGTGCTCTTAAATAATCTGAATTATAAAGCACAGAAAAAAATAAACTTCAACCAGGCAAAAACTATTATGTTTTAAAATAATAGCTGCTTGCACTGTGTAAAACAACTTTCAGAAACTGCAGCAAAGAGGTATGCCAGCTGCCTGCTACAGTTCACAACACACAGACAAACTGCAAACAAAGCATTTAGGCATCTGTGATCTCAACCAAAACTCTTTAAATAATTGTCTCTGGTGCTTACAGCTACTAATTACACCACTGACAGGGACTAAGTGGACCTTTTCAACAGTGCTATTCATGCCTCCTAACAATTTGCTCTGGGACAGTGAGTAACCCCTTCACACTGCCCTAGATACACTTTTGATTAAGCATTGACAGAAGCAGCAGATGTCTTAATGTTCTAAAATGTTCAGCATAAGCTCTAACTTGGGTCAGAACCTAGAGCTGATTTATTGAGTCTGTATTAGTTCGCCAAAATGGCATTCTGGCGAACAACTAATCATTGACCCGTAATCAGCAAAAATTCCATCAGCAATTCGCTGAATTTACTAAGGGCAACGAAATAGTTGCCCAAAGCACAACGGACCAATGTACAGTTAATTTGAACCCACCAAAGTGGGGGACTTTGCCCCCCACACCCCCTTAACTATATATACCCACTCCAAGATCGCACTACAGTGGAGCAAAGGGGAAAGGTCTGTACTTGCCCATTGTGCTTCAAGCAACTGTTTCATTGCACTTAGTGAATTCAGCGAATCGCTGAAGCGAGTTTTTCTGATTAAGGGTCGGGGATTAGGTGTTTGTCGGAATGCCATTTTGGTGACCTAATATAGACCCAATTTACTGAAAGCCCTGACAAATTTACAGTGCTTAGATGCTGAGGTATCTTTTGGCTTTAATTCTCTTATGGTAAATTTTGGGCTGTAGTCTTTACTTGTGATTGTGTGTGACACCAACATGCTTAAAACATTACTGTGACCATTATTTTTAATCACAATAAAACATCTGAGAGGTAGACAGTAATGCAGCTATAAATGGTGGATACAGGGCAGTCCATGGACGAAATGGACTGACACCTGCCTTTATCTGATAACTGTTAAAAAGTGAGCTGGCCTGGAAAAACTAATGTGCGTTTCTGTGAAACAAGCAGAAGTACATTGCTGTGGCAATTTTTTTGTTACACTCAGATTTCTGACGTATACACTACTAATAAAGTATCCATAATTGGTGAGTATGGAGGCAGTCAAGGATAAAAGTGACTGGCCTCACTGATCTTGCTTTGTTCGGCTGCCATGCATTTAAATGACATAAGTTGGAATACATTACCATAGCCATTGTTTATTACAATGAGATATCTGAAGCTTACACAGTCAATAAAGTGGCTATAATTCATGGCTATGGAGGCTATCTATGGATAAAAGTAATTAAGCCCTCCTGTCATATGATTACAGTTAAATAATCATTGATCTGGCTTTGCAGGGGTAATGCACATTTGTATGAAACAAGATAGAATAGATTATTATGATCATTTTTTTATCATTGACATTTGAAATGTACACAGTTAATAAGGTGGTGATAACTGTGGGGTACATGGCAGTCTATTGATGAACATGACTGACCCTTTCTGGAGTACTCCTTGTTTCTACTGGGTAGCATTATATGACTTGTTAGCACTATGTGAGTGAAACTGCTGTCAGAAATATATGCATACTACATTGTCATTGCATCAGAACTAAAATATGTATATATTTCTAAAGGGAAATGATTTTTTGGTATCACTGGTTGTTTGTTGAGCACCCACCAAACAGACGTTAGACACATGCATTAGCAAATATTACTTGAATTTACATGTGCTTGTGTGTGTGTGTATGTGTGTGTGTGTGTGTGTGTGTGTGTGTGTGTGTGTGTGTGTGTGTTGTGTGTGTGTGTGTGTGTGTGTGTGTGTGTGTGTGTGTGTGTGTGTGTGTGTGTGTGTGTGTGTGCCTTTATATCATGAAATCATCAACTTAGCATGCGGAAGTAAGCATCATGGTGTCCTTTTTTTGATGTTACTAAAATAATGAGATTGTTTTAGACATACGAAGCTATACTCCTAGGTAAAAGCCAAAAGCTTGCATATACATTTGAAACACAGGATAGATGGTGTGCTAACGAAGGAACATTTTTATGTCATGATGTCATCCCACAGCAACTACATAATAATATCCTTACATTTTCCATCATTTTGTCACACTCAGTGTGTTAAACTTGTGTTTCTAAGCAGTGTCTTACAGTTGTACAATGCTCTTGGAAATGAGTTATATGCTATTCAGTGTACAGATTTTATGCTGTGATATTTAGCTAGATATATTCGCTTTTCAAAAGCGTTTGTCCCTATTTTCTATTTTCAGTGTAGTTAGACAGCTATGCATGCTCCAGCAAGTAGCAGTCAAAATAATGTATTTCTTTTCTTAGGTAACATATAGGATATCCTCCTAACATTTTGCTTCATATTGTCTGGACATCCTAGTGACCCTGTCCATTGCTGAGTCTACCAGTTCCTTCTTCCACCCCAAGAGACTTTCTCCAAGTCAGTACTGGGGCTGACATGGATCGTAACTGGGGTCATTCCAATGACTGTTTCTGCCAGGGGAGTTTTTTTTAATTATTTAATGACCTACATTCATTGCCCCACTCTCCTATGCTAATTTTTTTTTTCTGAGTGCTATTCCTGTCTATGAAGCATGCCTCCCTTCAGGGAGTGCCTAGATGAACACCACCCCTCACAGGATGGGCACATTCATTCCTTCTTGCCAGTGCCTCAGACACCCTAGCCAGTAAACAACCCAGGGGTGTCTAGGTCATAGTTAGAGCTTTATCCCTCTGTGCTACAGTGCTGGCTACATTGGAGAATATTATTGAGACTTCAAGCATCAACTGGTTGGGAAATGTCAGGTGAGGGTTTCTTTTTACATACAGAATAGTTTGGCAAGGGATCACCAATGTGGTTTGAGAGGGTTCCACTATGCTTAAGCTTTTGGGGCTGTCTTTTTAAAAACCTGCCCATTGGTTTATTGTTGCAGATTGTGGATCTTTTCTGGTTTAAATATTTATGACTTGTGTGAATCCCAAGGATATGAGATCTGAGTTAAACTCATTATTCTTCTTAGTGCTTCACTGAATGAAAATCTGCTAACAGCAGCAGCACATCTTCATATCTGCTACGGGACCATGCTATCTTGTTTGGAAGTACATTTCGAGCATGTTTAGCTTCAAACACATCCACTGTATAGTTGTTTTTGTGTTTCCTGTGGAGAACCTGTCTTTCAGTAACCTTATGTGGCTGTTTTGGGTAAAGCTTAGGATTGGTATTGAATGTCCCAGAATGCATATTCCACCTGATTGTTTCTTCTGCATGCCTTTTCTAAAGGTTTCATAATCTGGTATGGAGAATGTTTATACTGCACATGTGATTTCAGCTAATGTATGAGGTTTGGTAATTGTCATTCATATTTGTATATGAGGTATTTTTGCACAGATGTCTGGTATTTGCATGAATTACTTTTAATCAATCCATTGATGCTACGTAAGATGGCAACTCAGTCTTGCTTGTTATACTGAGCAAACTCAAAAAAAGGAAATGTACTAAAAATTAAAAATTTACCTTTTCTTTTTATGCATTGCAGACAGTCATCAAAGACTTTATTGAATTCAATACACAGTTGCACTGACAAAACAATGTAATGTCAGTATTATTTATCTATGTGTACATTGATTTATTTATTATCTATCTATCTATTTACTTTTTTAAAGATGCGCAACATTTAAAACTGTCAGTAGAATAGTAGTAGTCTCTGGAGCCAGCTTTTCAGATTTAAGCTGAAGTTTATTTACAAGGATGAGCATAAAATTACTCTTTTATAAAAATTAGGGTAGTTGCAATAATGAAACTGAGTCACAAATGTAGGGTTAGGCAGTTTCAGCAAACACATTTTCTAGAAAATGCTCTAATGCAAGTCTACAAAATCCAAATTATTTAAATAGTTCAGTTCAATGTGGATTCTTTTTCAATCACCACAGTCTCAGTATTCCCTCATACTGACTACAAAGAGTGTCTTTCCAAAACATGGCCAACAAAACAAACAGTACTTATACATATCAGTATTTCCCTTCAACAAAATTTGCTTTGCAGGCAAATGTAACTCCATTAGTTTCTCCTTTGCAGGACAAAAGCTCCTATCCCTTTTCAAGTTTTCAGAGACAGCTTCCAGATTGCCTTCATCCTTCACCTTAGCTCCCTGAAGGCTCCTCTTCAAAATCCTGTCTAGCCTCAGGAGTCATGAATCTGACTCCTTCAGGCGGTAATAGCCATAATATACTCATAAAGGTAGTTACTAGTCATTTGCTCTCATGGAGCTCTGCCTCTCTCTTCTTCTCTGTTTTGCCTGCCTTCTTCAGATTTATACACTCTGTACTTCCCTCCCTCTCTCAGGTTAGCTTGCCTGTTTCAGACTTAGAAATTCTTTGTTTTAGAAAATGTTTTATTAATTTAACATATATATATATATATATATATATATATATATATATGTGAAGAAATTCAACATGACATACTGTTAGGAATACATTGAATCATCAATGTAATCTTATATGAATAACACATTAAGAGTCATGGTATTTCAATAGCAACATTTCAAGGCTATCCCAACTACTAAACATATTAGTGTGATTTATAGATCCTATTCTAAATGTTTTCTTTTCAGTTTTACAAAGTATTGATGTTAAATTTAAAAAATCTTTAAATGTAGGAACTGAGTTTGATTTCCAATTTTTGTAATGGCTTTTCCAGCTACTGCCAGTAAACGCCAGAAGATATGTTGTTTGGCTTTTACAGATAAAGGAAGTAGAACATTCTTTAGTATTACTGATCTACTTAAAGAACAATTATCAGACCATAACCCCTTAAAAACATACTTATCTCTTCCCAATATATATTCAGTTTTTCACATTCCATAGGCATATGTATCCAATCAGTTTTTACAACTTTACTACATCTCCAACAAACTGGAGAAATCATTGTATTAACTTACAGATTTTATAGGGAGTACCAAGCATTCTATGTATATATTTCCACATAAAATTTTTCCAGTATAAACTTGAAGAAGTTTGACTAACTGACTTAAGTAAGAAAGTTTTATTCTTACCATGTATTGGGTTACTCAATCCACTGATATATAAAAAGCTCCAGAATTTTGCATCAATATTATTATTATCATTTATAATTAACTTATATAACTTGGACAAGCTTCCCTCGTAGGTCAGTTTACCTTCAATGACAGCATTTATATAATGGGTGAATATGGTTCTATTCCTCTTCACTCATGTTATCTATCAATTCATTTAATTTCTTACTGATGGATAACATTAAATGGTTAACAAATTCATCCAATGTATAACCTTTCATTAAATATTCTGGTGACTTAGCTTTTACTTTTTCAAAGCAATCAGACCATAAAACTAATCCATTCCTTTTTAATAAATTCATTTTAACATTGTTTTGAGTTTCCTTAAATCTAGAGGTGTGCACAATGGGAAAGCATAAAAATGGAGTTTTAAGAATTAATTTCATATATGCAGAGTCTAAAGACTGAAATGACTTTCCTTCTAAGGTAAATTTTATTAACCAGATGAAAGGATTGTTACATATTTCTAATTTATCATATTTGATAAACTTAAAGGATCAGCTCTGAGCCCTTTCTTATTTGCAATGGTGATGGACAGGTTGACAGACGAGATCAGATAGGAGTCCCCATGGACTATGATGTTTGCAGATGACATTGTGATCTGTAGTGAGAGTAGGGAACAGGTGGAGGAGACCCTGAAGAGGTGGAAATATGCTCTAGAGAGAAGAGGAATGAAGGTTAGCAGGACTAAGACAGAATATATGCGTGTGAATGAGAGGGAGGATAGAGGAATGGTGAGGATGCAGGGAGTAGAGGTTGCGAAGATGGATGAGTTTAAATACTTGAGATCAACAGTTCAGAGTAATGGTGAGTGTGAAAGAGAGGTGAAGAAGAGAGTACAAGCAGGATGGAGTGGGTGGAGAAGAGTGTCAGGAGTGATTTGTGACAGACGAGTACCAGTAAGAGTGAAAGGGAAGGTCTACAAGAGGGTAGTGAGACTGGCTATGTTATATGGGTTGGAGACAGTGGCATTGACAAAAAGGGAGTCAGAGCTTGACATGGCAGAGCTGAAGATGTTAAGATTTGCACTGAGTGTGGCGAGGATGGACAGGATTAGGAATAAGTATATTAGAGGGTCAGCCCAGGTTGGAAGGTTTGGAGACAAAGCCAGAGAGGCAAGATTAAGTTGGTTTGGACATGTGCTGAGGAGGGATGCAGAGTATATTGGGAAAAAGATGCTAAGGATGAAGCTGCCAGATAACAGGAAAAGAGGAAGGCCTAAGATAAGGTTTATGGATGTGGTGAGAGAGGACATGCAGGTGGTTGGTGTAACAGAGCAAGATGTAGAGGACAGGAAGAAATGGAAACAGTTGATCTGCGGTGGTGATCCCTAATGGGAGCAACCAAAAGAAGAAGAAGAAGAAGATAAACTTATAAGAATTTAGTATAATTTGCTCCTGAATGGTTTTCCATTGACTAGTACAGGGTGAGTCTATCCAGAGTATAATGCAGTTACAGTTTGCAACAATAGAATAAGATTCTACATCTGGGAAGCTAATACCACCATACTTTCATAATCTTATATGATTTCTATCAGCAATTCTTGGCTTTTTAGGATACCATAAGAATAATTTTTTTCCATTTTCTTTAAAAGTTTTTTTATCAGTTATTAAGGTTGTAGGTTGTTCAATGCAGTATGTAAGTATGTGTGTGTGTGTGTGTGTGTGTGTGTGTGTGTGTATATATATATATATATATATATATATATGGGTTACCTTCATTTGATCGACAGTTCATTTGACTGAAACTCATTTGACTGACAAGTAGTACTTGCAGTGCACTTTAAGGCAAATAAAATGGATATGTCCTTTTCCCCACTGTAGTGCAACCCTGGAGTGAATCCTTGAGAAATGTAAGATTCAGTTTTAACATATGCTTTGGAGTCTCTATACAGTTTTTTTTTTAATTCTAATGAATTGTTCTGGAAATGCAAACACGTCTAAGGTTTTAAAAAAGTAGTTCCAATCTACAGAATCAAAAGCTCTCTCAATATCTAAGCTAATTAGGATTGATTTCTTGTTCTTTCCTTTTGCTAAGTCTAAGATAGTTACTACTCTTTACCATACATTAATCTGTTGACTACAAATCCTGTTTGACCTTTATCAATTAATTCATATACTGTATCTCTTAATCTTGTAGAGAATATGGAAGTAAATATTTTATAGCTTGCATTTAATAATGAAATATGTCTATATGAGGGAACTAACATTATACTTTCCTTGCTTAAGTATAGGTGAGATTACAGAAAAATTCTTTGAGGGAGGAGTTATTTTGCCACTCTGAATTATCCTGAAAACATCACTCATTAATTCTAAAATATTTAATAGAAGCAGATTATATAATTCCATACTTAAACCATCTAACCATGGAGCTTTACCATTTTCCTCCTTTTTTATACTTATTCAAATTCAAAAGAGATATTTGTTGGTCATTACGTTTATTAGTTATATTTTCTTTAAATACTTGCCAATTTTGTAATTAACAGGACTATTACTTTGATCTTTGTTAAGATCCTCATGGAATTTTTTAAAAATATTAAGCATTTCCTCTATGTCTGAAGTAAGCTTATTAGTGTGAGGATTTCAGATATTATTGATTTGTGCCTTTTAGCTTAACATCTTACTTCTATTAGTTAATCTGTGTAGATTTTTTGAAGTCATCACATAACTGTGCAATTTTATTTTTTCCAAAGCTGTCTTCACTTAATACATTAAAACTTTTTGATATTTTGTCATTAATTTTTTAATGACTTTGGTATTATCTAATTTCTTTGTTTGCTGTTCAAACTTTGATTTGTACATTTCATCTTGTATTTCTAATAACTCCTTATCCCACTCTTTGATTTTATTACTAGTCCATATTCTCATTCTATCTTTATACATTTTTAAGGAGTCCCATAATATAACTTTACTAACCTAACCATTATCATTCAAAGATAAAAACATCTCAATTTGTTTCTTAAGGTAACTTTTAAATTATTTCAATTTTATCATATATACTGGGATTGCGTTGTCTCCTCACAATAAGACATTGTCCTGTTTGATTCTTAGCTAGTGTGTCTCTTCTGTGTGGAGACATGCGTGAATGGGCGTACCTTCGTTGAAGGTTGTGCATCAGGGCTGGCAACTTGGCATGTAAAAAATCCACTGCCAATCATTAGCGGACCGGAGTTCCGCTGTGGCGACCCCTAACCGGGAAAAGCCGAAAGACACAACAACATACTGGGATTCTATAAATAATCTGAACATTTCTTCTATCCGTTAACATATTAACACTTAGTGCATTATGATCAGATAAAGGACAAGGAATAGTTTTCAAATTGTTCACTTTATTAAGCAAATCTGTATATGCATAAATCCTATCAATTCTAGTTTGTGTCCTATGTGCATAGACTCAATGTGAGGTGGTATCGCAGCTTTCACTGCAAAACATTTAGACTGAACAGGAGCTTCTTCCCTCTATCTATAAGGCTGCTGAACTTGAATGCCAGGCATGCCAGTGAATAATTAGATCAATATGCCACTTGCTGTGAAGTATCAGCTATAGTAATCACTCTGGCAAATAGCTTCAATAACTGGTACAGTTAGCCTGATTTCTTATGCTATTACTTCCCGAATGTTCAACAGTTAGGTGTGAGTCACCACTCGATACATGTGCAATATGAACATCAGAATATATCATACTACAACTGATGAAGAGTAATATTCTAAGCAATCACAATGTGAAGTCATAGTCTTGCAATACCTACTAGCATAATATTGTTGAATGTCTTCCTGTCCAAGTGTGGTAATTTATTGTGTTGTTAATATTTTAATTATTACTTTATGTGCATTAATCTTACAATCATTCAACCTATGTGTTCATTGTTATGTCTTGCACTGGGAACAAAGCAACATAATTTCATTCAGCTTGCACTGCTGTGTATATCTGATCAACAATAAAGTTTACTTTGACTTGACTTTGACTTTGATAAGAATAATGAGTGAAGAACAGTGACTTATCTTCTGCTTTTACTATTAAATCAAATAAATTATTATCACTAATCCAGCTGTTTAGTGCTTTAGCCGATGCCAGTATTTTAGCTTTCTTCTGTTCACTTGTATCTTCTATACTAGATATACAGATAAAATTGCCTGCTAAAATTAAACTACCCTTCCAATGACTTTGTAGTAAGTGTAAGTGATCTTTAGCCACTCTTGTACCTATACAAGGGATCCAGTAAAAATTAGCTAGTATAGAGTTTGCCATTATATTTAATTATTACCACTGTATACATTCAATTGGGATAATTAATGGATTCCATGACCTTAGGCATTACACTAGATTTTCTCCAAAGTATAGCAGCTCCTCTGCTCTTTTTCTTAAAAGAGTCATATTATAAAATTTTGTAACCTAAGTTATTTAAATATTGTATATCTTTATCTGTTATGTGAGTCTCTTGCAAGAATGTCTCCTGTATTTAATTTTATTTATCTCATTAATGATTTCCTTGTGTTGTCATTATTTAATCCATTTACATTAATAGATAATAAATTAAAAATATCCATACTGTGTATTTAAAAAGATGCTTTAAAAAGATAACATGACATATTTATCCACCATATTAATTTAATTATATATAAGGCTCTAATGCATTCTTCCAAGATTTTCTGAACATTCCACATCTTTTGAATTCTTCCTTTCTACAAATGAAACTACTAAAACTCATAAATAAAAGCAAAGACAAGTCTATAACTGTATAAAACACAACCCGTCATTGATACTAATGTTCCTAGTTTGCCTATCAAATAGACAAACTACTATACTATCTCTCTCTCCATACCAATACCTAAAAATACATAAAAAAACTAGACAAAATCTACCATGATTTACAAATAATTATTGTAATATTATATATAAGTCAAAATCATAATTTAGTTATATATTTAGCTATTTAAACTATTCCCCCATTACTACATAAAAGTTTAATAACCCTCTTCTATTAATCACAAATATTAAATAATCCAACAAATTGTGTACTATATACATATTCATCTAATGGTAGTATAAATTATCCATTAAATATTCCTAAATTATTCCCTCATTCAATATTATTAAAACTAAATCTCTAAATAAATAATTAGAACAGAGTGGGACCTGAAGAAATAAATATATCACTAAACTTGCAGCTGACAGGTAATCTTATCGTACTAAACCATCATACAAAAGAGAAATCAATTCATTACAAAGTAGTAAAGTCAGATACTGTCTAGGTGCATCATGTGGAGACATAAGACTTGGCTTAATTGGGGGTAGGTTTTTCTGCTGGCTCAATTGAAGCAACAGTCCACTTCACACATAGATATGGCTCCAGTGAGACATTCTTGTACATGCTTATAAGCCTACTGTGGGATGCTACAGGAACTGCCCAGTACTTTTTTTGCCTGGCAGTAATCAAACTGTCCAAGGTAGGACCGCCTGACCGGGTGCGAACGCACGAACAAAGTCTCAGCCCCAACGCTACCTCAAATTCAGCCCAAGGTTAATAGATACAGTTAACAAAATATTTAAATGAAATTACTATTGACGAGCCAATTATAGGGTTCAAACACAGCAGCCACCATCCAAAACTATAATAATACCTTTAACCTGGGAACTATTTCGCTCCAAAATTGTAGTAAGCAGAGCCCAAAATAGTCCAGGCTTTTAAAACTCCTAAACTAAGAAACAGGACTCTGCACCAGAAGTCTGCAAACTCTGAGATTGGGTTTGCCCCGCTCCGCTTCGCCCTCGCTTTGCTCGGGCTCGCTCCGCTCCCCACCCTGCCCCCTTATCCCACCCGCCCCCACTACCTCTAGATTTATAGCCACCTGGCCACTCCTACTTCCTCTCCCACCCACAAGACTTCCTCCCTACCAACTCCCGCCCCCTGCACACTATCACTATGCCCAAGCCAATAGGGATAATTATCCTACTTATCCCACCACTCATTTTATTACCCTATCTCTTAACAAGTTATGAACACCTGTCCTTATCAGGCTTCCACTACCCAAATTATCACACAAGTTCCCCCTCCCCACCATCTATAGACGAATTCTTCCCCCATCATACAACCCCCAAAATAATAAAACGCAGTGATCCTTACCTAAAAAAGCAACACCCTATAACTACCAAAACAAAACTAGGTCTAAAATTACTATCCAAAGTTCTAAAATTAATAGCATACCTAAGGAAAAACATCACCAAAGATGGAGATATCCATCCCAACCCAGGCCCTACCAGATCAACAGAGCCCACTCAACATCCAATCTCCCTTAGACCAGCTAACTCTCTACTCATCTGTCACTTAAACATAAGAAGTCTGAACAACAAGGTTCACAACTTACATGCCATGCTTGCAACCTACCTACCTGACATCATGTGTCTAACTGAAACATGGCTTAAACCATCAACCAAAGACAATCAGATAATGTCACCTGGGTTCAACATACTCAGAGCTGACCGCTTAAAGAAAAGGGGAGGAGGGATAGCTGTCCTTTATAAAAATACGCTAAACATCCTAACTCACCCCAAACAACCACCGCAGGTAGCATATGCTGAAATATTAGCTCTAAAAATACAACTAAATAAACTAAAAAGCATAAACCTAATAGTTACCTATATACCCCCAGGGAACAATATTGAAACTTTAGAAGCCATCTTAAACTGGATAGATAACAACTATCCACAAGAAACAATAGTCCTGGGAGATGTTAACATTGATTGGAACCAATGCTCTGCACAGTCCAATCCTACTTCTTTAAATCTCCATGGTTTCTCTCAGGTTATAACCACTACCACCAGACTAGGTAACAATAAACAAAAAGAAAGCATACTTGACTGGGTGCTCGTCAAGGAGCACCCCCAAAAATATACCCTGGGAACTCTCCCCAATGATCTTAGTGATCATATGCTTACTTACATTAGGAAAGATAACACACCCAATGCTAGCATGCCAGTCTATAGAACAGTCAGAAACAAAAAAAAATTTGATCCTCTAAAATTTAACATGGCACTCAAATACTGTAACTGGTCAACATTGAAATCCCTTCCCCTAGATGAGGCAGTCTCACATTTTAATGAAACATTCCTTACCCTACTTGACTCTCATGCTCCCAAAAGGGTATCTAGAATCAAAACTCACATAGCACCCTGGCTAACCACAGAAACCAAAACCAAAATAATTAATAGGGATAAAGCATGGAACAAATGGCGTACTACCAAGTTACCACTAGACCGGATCATCTTCCAGCAAATGAGAAATGAAACTAAAAAGGCCACCACCCAAGATAAGAAAAACTACTTTCACCACCTACAAAACAAAAACCAAAAGAACCCTCAAAAATTCTGGGCAGGATTGAACAAACTTTTCCAACCAGGAAAATCCACCACTCCTACCCCAGAAACTCTATCTGACAAGAACCATGAAGAAGTAGCTAACAACTTTAATACCTTCTTCACCGAAACAATTCAGTTACTAGCTAACCAGCTACTGCCCCCTCTACCACACCTAACAATATGACACCCAACTCTACACTATCCTTTAACCTCCAACCCATATCCACTGCCTTCATCCGATCCTGCTTGAAAAAACTAAAGCCAACTACCCTCTCAGCTGATCTTCTACCTGCAGAATACCTGCAAATTGCTGCAGATGTCATAGCATACCCCATTTCAATATTAATTAACAGAACCATTACTGAGTCCACTATCCCAGCAATCTGGAAAATATCTTACGTCATACCTCTTCATAAAGGAGGAACATCCACTGAACTCTCTAACTATAGACCAATTGCCATACTATCACCACTTGCCAAAATTATGGAAAAGTGTGTACATAACCAACTCATGTCCTATCTCACCCAAAACAAGCTACTAACTGATTGTCAGCATGGATTTAGACCCCACCATAGCACGACTACTGCCCTCCTCTCTTTCACAGAGAATATTAACCATAACCGGAATAACAAAAATATCTCCTCAGCTCTCTTTCTAGATATGTCGAAAGCTTTCGACATGGTAAACCACCAGTTACTTCTCAAAACCCTAGTAACCTTACATCTAGACACCCAAGTCCTAAACTGGTTTCAGGCCTACCTCGTAGGCAGACAACAGGCAGTTATGTGGCAGAACAAACTCTCCTGCCTATTACCGAACAGTATAGGCGTACCTCAAGGGTCCATCTTAGGACCTCTTCTGTTCTCAATATTCATAAATGACCTCCATTCAGTTATCCCCGAAGCCACCTGCATCCAATATGCAGATGACTCAACTCTCATCTGTTCTAATCCTATCCTCGACAACCTTCTAATAACCACCCAACACTGTTTTACCAAAGCTGAAAATTGGCTAACTGACCATCAACTCATCTTAAACCCAAAAAAAACCCAACTTCTTCTTTTCCACCCAACCAACCCAACACCTTTCTCACACTTTACCATTCAATCCAACAATGGTACCATTATTTCTCCCACTACCAACACTAAACTATTAGGAGTAATCATCGACAATAAACTACAATTTGACACCCACATCAACCAAACTATTAAAATGGTTAACAAAAAACTAGGTTCTTTATATAGGTTAAAAACCTTCCTAACTCCAGCCGCTAGGCTAGCTACTGCCTGCTCGCACCTCCTATCCACCCTACTATACGCCTCCCCAATCCTTACGAACCTCAATAAGTCTGACCTCAATCGTCTCTCCACTTCTTATAACCACATTGCTAGATTCGTCACTGCCCTACCCTATAGAACACACCATTGCATTAGCCTGAAAAAACTTGACTGGCCAGAACTCCCTAATCTTCTACTGGAATACCAACTCATAGAAGCCTTTAAAATCCTGAAACATCCAGATAACACCCCTTGCACTAAAGAACATCCTAACCCCTTACTCCAACCTAAGTTCTCTTCGCTCATCTAACAAATTCTTAATACAAACTTGCAAGTCCCATAACCTAGGCGGCGATTCACTGTACTCCAATATTATTGGCAAGGTATGGAATTCTCTTCCCTATAAGCTTACGTCCTTACCATCACAAGCTCTATTCAAAAAAGAACTAAAAATCCACTATAAATCACATTGGCTCTGTCCATGTACAAACCCTGACTAACTTTCACATGAGCAATTCCTACAAGTAGGCAATTTTTGTATTATTCAACTAAGTGTGAATTAACCAGAATGTAATGTAATGTAATCATTTGTACCTTCTATTGTAATAATCTTCTCACTCTGAATACAATGTAATATGTCTTTATGTCTTTTGTTTAACCCTGTTGGAGCTTTTCTCCCCGGGACTCCGCTGAAAATGGACATGTATCCAGTCGGACTATCCCGGTCAACAAATGTAAAATAAAATAAAATAAAATAAAATATATATATATATATATTTATCGTGCTAAAAGTTATACAAACATTTTATGAATCTAATAAAGTTCTGAATTCATTTTTAAAGTACAAGTGTCTATATCTCAAAATTCTGTAACATTCTTAACATGACAAATATCAAAATATTTTAAAATCCTTTAGCTTATTAAACTAGTTCATCAAAATATGTACATTACTGGGGTCAAAGAAAATGTCTTGCTATTTTTATGGAGTCAAAAAAATATTTGCAGTCTATATTGTATTTAAAAGTTTCAGTCTTCTTAATTCAAATCCCATTCTCCCTTCCAGGATTCAAACATATTGAAAAAATCTTCTTTACTTTCTATGAAAATGGATGCGCTGACTCAGCAATATAACACTCAAATTTCAGCACTGACTTATGACATGAGTTATTTCAGGTAGTTTTAGTGTATTTAATAACATAAAATATGCAAAAAGATTCAAAGTTCAAATGATCAAGCTTCAAATTTCAGCTTTCAGATTATTTTTGAATATTGTTATATGATTTAGTATGTAAACTATATGAGATGTACATTCACATTTCTGCCATGTGTAGGTATATGTAGTACATATCTTTCTTATAAGCAATTTCTTATTTAAATATATATTTTCTCTGTCTTATTGTCCCATTAACATTCTACCTTATTCATGGATGGATTCACTCTTATTCTATATAACTTGTATTTCTAAAATATCCCATCAAACAGCTATTTAATCATCATCTTTCTATTGGAGATTATAGTATGCTTAGATATTTCTTAACTTACTTATGCTGCTGTATTATTAATCTTACATATTAGACATTTCCTTCCTTGTGCATTATTCATATGTTTACTTTTTATATTAATTTTAATCTTGTCTATATATAAAAAAATTCATGATTGTTTAGTTTGAATGTATGCTTTTAGCCATTGTGAACTGCTGTTTTGATCTAAGCTTCACATCTTGACATTAAAAATTGATGGATCTATATTAAATCAGTGAATGCTTAAAATAGCGAATGCTGGTTTATCGACCCTTTAAGATTGAAAGCTGACAATCCCGAAGACACAGAACAGTGATTTGTTTCCCAGGGGAAAAAATTGTTGGGCCATTTTCAGGACTTTGCCATTTCCTCCACTGTTGTGTGATCTTGGAGTTGGTATATTTAAGTAGGGGGTATTTTAAACTTTTTTTTTTTTTTGTGGAACAGTGATTTTTTCCCTGGGAAAAAAAATCACTATTCCATGTCTTCGAGATTGTCAGCTTTCACTCTTAAAGGGTTGATAAATCAGCGTTCGTTATTTTAAGTGTTCCCTGATTTAACATAGACCCAATTTGATTACAGCATGTGAAAATGACAACTCACAGCACACAGCAGCTGCAGATGTCTTCTCAATTTATTGTGAACTGTTTTTTGGTCATTTTGGATTATTAAAAGTTGGATACAACTGTGACAATGTGATGTTTTGCCAGCTATGCCAGGAAAAGTAGGGCAGTGGATGTGTAACATATGCCAGCACAGCTAGCTAGAATTTTGTAAAGAATTATATGTCATTTGTATATCAAACTGCTTTGCACAGATGCTTGTGTTGAAAAATGTATTTCTAAAGCTGCTTTTGTTAAAAATGTAGCAAGAGTGTACCCTGCTAGACAGAAAAAGAAATATACATGTATGGATTGTAGCTGTTTAAATGTATATCTTTTAACAGAGGATACTGGAAGAGAAGAGGTTGTGCTCAAACTTTGAAAAAAGTTTGAAATTAAATTACCTGGCTTAGGCAATAAAGATTGTATCTTACCATTCTCAATGTAGCCAGAGACAAAAGGTCTGCACTAGGAAGCTTCCTGCATTGTCATTGGGGTGAACTAATTGCTACTCTGTAAGGGTGGAGGTTTGAAATTGTTTTATGACTTCCAGGAGCTGCAGCAAATCTTAGCAAGGCTGTGTGTGCCTATTATTGACACATATGTGCTGAATCCTTACAGCTTCTAGCCAAGGGGGTTGCATGGGAACCAGAAGTCAGATGACCAGATGATTGTGGTGTCATTCTATAATCCATCACTAAAAATAATGTTTAACATTAGGTGAGACTGAAGTCTCAAAGCACTCTGTTTTTGTAACCTGACAAAGAAGGATCTCTCACCTACTTCATCTTGCCTTTCTCTAGTAAGTAACCACAAATAATAATTCTTTAAATCAGCCAAGAAAATATAGTGTGATTAGTTAAGTATTGTTTTTTCTGTAACTGTGTGAACCTATCCATCTGTGTTATTTTTAATATTTCCTGTGACTGAAAAGCTGGTGTTTATTGTAAATATATGTTTAGTATTTTCATGTTCATTATTTATTATTAAATATATTTAAATTTTTCACTGTGGCTGGTCTTTTAGAGAATATTTTAATCTCTGAGAGTACTTATATATATTTGGTGACAGCTCTGGCCACTCCTGAAAGCCTTACTGCATTGGCCAAACACTACCATTTTACTAATATTAATTTTACTAAGTATAATTGGGTACCCTTGTAAGAGCCTTGGAGTAGCTGGCTTTGGAGTGTCTGGTGGCAGTGTAACTACCTTATAGTCTGGGCAGAAGGTGCCATAGCTAGTAAATATGTGCCAATCTTTCCCAGGTGTGTGTGTGTGTGTGTGTGTGTGTGTGTGTGTGTGTGTGTGTGTGTGTGTGTGTGCGTGTGTGTGCGTGTGTGTGTGTGTGTGTGTGTGTGTGTGTGTGTGTGTGTGTGTGCAAATCAAACTGCAAAGATAGTGTGTGTGTGTCAGCTGGTTGGAGCAGGTGCAAAAAACACTGGTTTCACAAAGAGGGTGGTGGAGGACTTGGCATGGACACTCAGCTGAGGACTCAACTCTACAGCCAGTGTGCCAGTGGGGAGTCTTATTGGGAAGAGAGACAGACAGAGAAACCCAGACCCCAGAGTGAGTGTGTTCCCTGTGTGCTCTTAAGGGAAGTTGTGCTTGATGCAGAGAGCTGCATCTGGAAATGCTGGGTGTATCCATTGTTGTTCCAAGTGAACGTCCCTCTCCAGTGTCAGTGGTGAGGATTCAGGCTCCTTGATTATTGGCCTAGAGTGGGGATGTCACAACAACTTATTTCTTCCTTGAAATAAAAAGGAGTTTTGAATTTCTAGTGATTGCTTATTTTTGGATGCACCAGGATGTGCAGTAGCAAGTCCTACCCACTGTATGATGTGGGCTGAGAAAAGGCTGCAAGGATGCAGGATGACTGCCATCCACTTAAAGGGCAATTTATTCATATTATTGTTATTATTACTATTAATATTTGTATGTGTATTTTATGAGATGAGATGAGATGAGAGATTAAAAAGACAAGCAGCATAAAATACATCAAGGGGATTCCAAACCCCCAGAGTAGGACTGCAAGTCACTTAAAATTATGTACAGCAGAAGGTGCAGAGGGGTCAGCAGTCTCCTTGGTTGATGTGGGTAGTTGCCTTGGTGATTGTTAACTTTTGGACACTTTAATGTAAAAAAGAATTAGAATGACAAATCATCCCACTCCCAAGCATACATAACTGACAACCCTTTTGGGATATTATCTATCTATCTATCTATCTATCTATCTATCTATCTATCTATCTATCTATCTAACTACCTATTTATTTATTTATTTATTTATTTATTTATTTATTTAATTAATTTATTTATTTATTCATTTATTTATTTATTTGACATTTGATTTGATTACAGGGAAAGTCTGACTGGGTGGATGACCCATTTTCAGCCGAGGCTCGGGAAGAAAAGCTCCATATACTACAATACAATACAATAAAACAATGCAAATACAAAAAAATACAAATACAATATAATAGTACAGTACAATAGTATAAAAAGAGTTGTATACAACAAACAATGTAGACATGCTGACAAACTTTTAAATGAGAAACAGAACTAGCCATGAATGTGAATAAGGTGGTAGTTGAAGATTTGTTTGTAATACAGTTCTCAATAAAAGTATGTTTTGAAATTGTTTTACCTTTGTCAAGATTATTAGTTGTCATTATATATCTGTATACATATGTACATATTTACAAGTAGAAGTAGGGGTTATCAGAAAAGGCAGAAATAAGAGTGTATTTGTTTAGGTATAGAGTAGAGTACAATAAATTAAAGACTTCTCTATGGGAAAGGGATAGTGGGTGAAAGCAGATATGATACAAATTGGGTATAGAAAGTTGAGGATTAAATGAGTGTAGAATCAATATGAGTTTGAATAGAGATATATAAGAAATGTAGACAGTAAACAGACAGAGATGTGGAATAGAGATAAAAGAGAAGGAAAGCTGATTGCTGGACTTATAGCATAGTTGTTTGTTATTAGTTTTTTTTTTTTTGTTTGTTTTTTTTACAGGGACAGTTGCTTGACTTAAGTAGTAGTTGTTTTAGCTTGAATTTAAATCTCCAGTGATTTAGTGTGGACCTGATATCTAGTGGTAGTGTGTTCCATAACTTGGATACTGAATAGGAGTAAAGAGATAGTCCAGCAATTTTATTTGCCTTATATGGAATTAATTAATTATTAATGGAATTAACTTGTTTGTCTTTGGAACGTAGAAATTGATTGGGAGTGTAAGTTTGGAGAACACAATGTATGGAAAGGCATTTTTCTGGATTATAAATTATTTTATGGGCCATGGCTAGTTGTTGGTAGTTGAGCTGTTGGGATAGATTCAGCCAGTTAAGGAAAGTAAGGGCAGTGCAGTGATGTTCGTGAAATTGTAGACCTGTGCCAAATTTGGCAATTTTATTATAACAGGATTCCAATTTGTTTACTAATGTAGTTTGGAGGTTAGTTAGTGTAGAGGCACCATATAGTAAGGAGGGTAAGAGGTATGTGGAGGCTAGTGTGCTTTTTGTGTTTAGGCTCATGAAATTGTTGTGCCTATATAGCATTTTCAGTTTTTGATGTGTTTTTTTATGACATTTTTGGATATGTATTTCAAGGGATAATTTATCTGTTGTAACCCCTAATAATTTGGCATGGGAAACCAGTTCTATTTGTGTGTTATTCAGAGAATATATTTTAAAGTCAGTGGAGTATAATTTAGATGTGAAGAGAAGTAGTTTGGTTTTGTTAGGGTTTAGCAAGAGATCTGCATTGTTGAGACAGGTTTCAGTTGATGTGAAGACAGTCTGTGCTATTTGTTGTAGATTAGTTATATGATTTGCAGTGGCTACGATAGTTGAATCACCTGCATATTGAATAATGGTATTTTGGCAGAAGGCCAAAGGGTTATTTATAAAGATGTTGAAAAGAAGGGGCCTGAGGATAGAGCCCTGTGATACTCCTGTTTTGTTGGGTAGATATTGTAAATGAGAGGTTTGCCATTTTGCACACTGTTGTCTTAGAGATAGGTAGCTTGAGCTCCACTGTAGGGTGGAATTTGCAAGTCTTAGATTACATTGTTCCTGCAAAAGTTTTTGGTGTGACACTGTATCGAATGCTTTTGCCAGATTGAGGAATATTGCTGATGTTGGTTGTCCTATGTACCTACCTCCATTGATTGTATCAGTAAAGGATATTAGGGCAAATGTTGTGCTGTGTGATGGTCCACACCCATGCTGGGTGGGTATTAGTAGTTTATTATCAATGAGGTAATGAAGCAGTTGTCTATGTATGCATTTTTCCAAGATTTTGGAGAGAGGGTATAGGATTGAGATGGGACGATAACTGGACAGTTCATTTGATTTTCCTCCTTTATGTACAGTAAGGGGGTGATTATTGATTTCTTCCATATTAATGGGACTTAGGATTCTAGGATAGATCTGTTAATGAGGATACTTATTGGATAGGCTATACCATCTGCTGATGGTTTTAAGTATTTAGATGGTAGACTGTCAGTGGAGAGGGAGCTGGGCTTTATTTTTTGTAGACAACACCGTATATAGTTTGTGGATACTGGTTGTAATACAAGGGATGTTAGTTATGGCGGCAGAGTTGGAGTAGTTTGGGAAGAGGGTGCTGACAAAGTGAATTGATTGAAAATGTCATTTTGGTGTACTGATGTGGTTAACAATATTAATAGAGTTTGCAGTGTGGAATTTGCTGGGATTATTAACCAGGTTTTATATGATTTCTATGAAGTGTGTATTAAGCATTTCAGCTATTTGCAATGGGAAATTTGTCAGCAACTGGTGCAGGATTTTGTTTCGTACCTGGGGTAAACAGTATTGAAATAGTGGACCAAAACCTTTTAGCTTTTTAGGTTTGTTTTTGTGATCAGATAATTGCTGAGTAAAGTATTGTTTCTTATCAGCAATTATAAGTTTATTTGCTTGGTTATGTAGCTGCCTATAATTTTTCATTGATAAATCACTTTTATTTCTTTGGATATCAGTCACATCAGCACTGCCCACACCTGCGTGAACTATGATGATGTATTCTAATGTAAACAATCACTGAATTTATTTTCCATTTACAAGATTGTTCAGGTCATCATTGGATTAAAAGGCTGGGAGAAAAGTTCTAAAATGCACCTCAGAAAATCTGTAATCCCATGGCTTCCAGGTGTCTAGCAGCAGCCCCCTGAACACCTAGTTTAATTTGGTTATTACAGGGTAATTTTGGTTAGTTAGAGTGTGTTGAAAGGATGCAGTAAAAAGCAAAGGTGAGGAGGAAGAATGAATTGCTTTCCTTTATCATGGCTTTCATTCAGGCCATTGTTGGATGAAAGGGTTATTTCAAAAAACTCTAAAATCCATCTCAGAGCAACTAGAAGCCTTGTGGATTTGGGGGACAGACTCACAGCTTAATACAGTTATTTCCACTGCAGTTATTACAGTGTAATTTTGGTCAGTTATGATGTGGGGAAAGGATGCAGAAAAAAAAAAACAAAAGTTGAAGGGTAAGACTAAATCTCTTTTTTTGATCAAAATATTTGCTCAGGCAATCACTGGGTGAAAAACATTGTTTAAAAGGGCTCTAAAATACACCTCAAAGCATCTAGAAAACCTCACAACTTAATGAAGCTATTTCCTCTACAGTTATCACAGTGCAGTCTTGCTTGGATAGAACCTGCTGAATGAATGAATGAATGAATGAATGAATGAATGAATGAATGAATGAATAACTGCAGGAAAACAATCTGAAGAGTAAAAAAAACTGTGAGAAAAAGGAAGAAAAGAAGCCATCTGGATAGCATGAGTAGGCAATAATAGGGTGGGAGTGCAGGGGGTGTGGCACACCATGAAGACTTTTTGCTAAGGCAACAGTTTACCTAAGGCCAACCGTGGGTAAAATTATTTTAACTTTAGGGAGACAGCTTTTCTAATCATCAGAAAATATTATTGCATCATCCAGGCAAGCTGGTGAATATCTGGTATGGGATCTAATACTTTTCTCCATCAGCTTCTGGAACATTGTAGGCACCCAGTGGAGACTAAAAGGTAGGACTGACCAAGGGAAGATCCCATGTGTTGTGGAAAATACCATTTTTCTTAACCACTGGGATGAGTGGAATTCACCAACAAGCTTTGGTTATGTCCAAACTGGACAGAGACATAGTCTTATTGGTTCATAGGTTCATAGAAAGTTACTAGGCTAATGGCCCTAGGGCCTTTACAAGCCTACCCATGTAAAAACCCATGTACCCTAATTGACCATAGTTAGATAGTCACTGTTAGCAGAGCGATTCTATGGTCATCACCTACTACCTCTGTCCATGGGAGACATAGATGTCACCCCTGGGGTGAATTTACAGTCGCCCATTCAATTGTCAAGGTTGTGCTTAAATGGGATCAATGAAGAGCTCTGCTTCACGTGAAGTGGGAGCTGATTCCTGAAGAGCGGCAATCTCTGGCAGATATATCTGTCTCTCCAACATGATTTGTTAATGTCACAGGCTAGGTTGAGATTCCTGGAGTGAGTGACTCTTGACCCATGTGATTTGCGGATATATGGCATTTCCATTAGGTCAGAGTCAGAGACTGCTTTGTAGGCCAGGCACAGGATGCCTCTCAGAAGTCTGTATGATACAGAGTACAATTACAGAATTTCAGTCTTTTCATGTAAGTCACATTCTGGAGGCCTTGGATTCTCTTGGTTAGAAACCTCTATGGTATCTTCAGTTGCTGCAGGTGTCTGGTGAGGTACATACAGAAGGGAGCATTGTACTCAATTAGTGGTCTGATAAGGATCGAGTAGAGCTGAGTTACAGCTTCCTTAGCCTTGGACGCAATGGCCTTATTTATAAGATCCACAATGTAGAAAGCTTTCCTTACCACTATGGACACATAGTGATCGAAGTTTAGCTTGCTATCAGCCTGTGTTCTGAAGTCTCACTCCACTGGGTTTGAGCTTAGAGGGGTGCTATCTATATTATAATTAGCGGGTCTACTTTATTCCTGCGAAAGCCGAATTGGTCGAATACAACTCGCGTGAACCATAATGAGCGAAATGCAAATACGTCGAATGCACTAAACCGCGAAATTCAAAATCTCGATCTCTCATAGTTGGCCAACCCCACCGCCCGCAACATACTACCTACCAAAACACAGTAAAAAACAACACATACACACACTAACCAAAACCCTACTTCTAACCCTAAAGTAAAGCACCCAAACCTTACTTCTAACCCTACACTAAACCCTACATACACAACTATCTATGCACTATCATTAACCCCTCCCTAACCCTAAGGTCCGTATCTACCACACACTTACCCTACTGAGCTATACCCAAACAAACTAAATTTTCCACACACATACACTTAACAAAACCCTACACTAAACCTTACATACATTACCTATATGCACTTACCTTAACCCACACCCTAACCCTAAGGTCCATAACTATCGCACACTTACCTTACGGAGCTATTCCCCATACAGGCCAACTATGCAAATTCAATATTTCCACTTTCACGGTTTAGTGTGTTTGACGTACTAGCGTTTCGCTCGTTATGTGTCGCATGAATTGTATTCGACTGATTCGGCTTTCGCAGGAATAAAATAGACCCATAATTAGCAGGGGCTACTTCTTTGCCAAAGGGGATAATGAGGCTTTTTTTGCATTTAGTTTTAGTCCGTGACTTTGGTACCAATCATTTGTCTGCTTCAGCCCCTTCTGTAATATGTTTACATCGTTGGAGTACTCAATGATTGCACCCAGTTTGCAGTCATCTGCAAGCTTGGTAAGCCACAGGCCATCTACTTTCACATGGACCATAGAGAAATAGATTTCAAACAGTACAGGGCCCAGCACAGATCCTTGTGGTACCCTATTAGTAACTGGTCTACTGGTGGATGTGGACTCCCCAGCTTTGACAGTGTGCATTCTGTCGGTGAGCCAGTTGGCTACCCATCAAGTGATGTATGGGTTAATCCAAAGCTGGGAGAGTTTCTCAATGATCCCTGAGTGGGGAATTGTATCAAACGTCTTGGCTAAATCAGGATAGGCAATATGTACTGCTTTGCCCTCATCCAGGGAATTGGTGACATTCTCAAAGAAGTCCACCAGATTTAATAAGCAAGATCTATCCTTGATGACACCAAACAGGGTCAGGTCAAGAGTTTGAAGGTTGCCTGTGTCCTTGTTGATAAGGTCCATGATGGATGATTCTTTCCACAGCCTTGCAGATAAGGCTGGTTAGGCTTATGGGTCGATAGTTTCCTGGCTCGTTTGATGGACCCCCCCCCCCCTTTGTGCAAGGGGATTCCTGTTGCTGTTTTCCACTTTGCTGGAACAAGTCAGTACTCAAGCTATGTTTAAAGAGAGTGCCAAGTGGTTCTGCTAGGTCTTTTTTTAAATTATTTAGTAAGCAACCTGGGATGTTATCTGATCCCATAGAGGCTATGTTTTTGGCCTTGGAGAGTGCCTGCATGACCTGTTCTTTGGAGATACTCAGTGGAGGACTGGTGTCAGGAATGTTTTGGGGTATGTCTGGTGGGGGACAGGGGGGTGAAGTTATTTCCAAATCTTTCAGCTAGCAGGTTGGTAATTTCTTCAGATTCAGTGTGAGGGGTACCATCATCTATAAGTTCATCACACAACTACCTGGGACAAAGGAAAAGAGGAGTACTTATATTAATTGCAACGGAGGTTCCAATAGTGATAGAAGAGGATAAAAAAGATAATAATGGCAAATTTGTAGTGGTAGGGGGCTACTGGCAAGGGAGGAGGATTACACTGGCTTGCATTTATATTCCACCTAAAACTCCTATAATGGAGCATAGGAAAATTCTGGGAGAAATAATCAGTTTTCAGCAAGGAATATTACTTGTAGGTGGGGACTGGCATGTGATATGCAGCAGTGAAAATGTGTCTGGGGGGCTCAGAAGGGAAAGTATAATAAAGGAGGGTAGATTTTTGAAGAAATTTATGAAAATATTTGGCATGGAGGTTGTGACTTCAGTAATGGGAGTTCTGAGTGAATTTACATATTATTCCCCACGATATAAAAACTGGGCTAGGCTAGACAGAATTTACATTTCATAAGAAGGTGTGCATTTAATTGAAGGCCTTGATATGCACCCAATAACTATTTCAGATCATGCACCAATAATAACTAAAATAAAAACACAGAGTAATAAAATAAAAATGAGACACTGGCGCTTTCTCACCTATCTGTTGAAAAGAGAGGAATTTAAGGAATGGGTTGTGAAGATTATTTGGGAGCTATTTGAGAGGATAGAAATTTCTTCTGAAAATATAGCTAGAGAGTGGGATAAAATTAAGGTGGAGTTTAAAAATAGGGTGGAAATAAAAGAAACGGACCTGTGGTTAAGAAGTAACAAGAATTATTTAGAGGGACTGACAAATGTTAAAGTATTGCAGAAAAGGGGGAATCTCACAGAACAAGAAGAGGATCAACTGCAGAATGCTAAGCAGAAAACAGGGGATTACCTGCATGAGTTTAGAAAGACTGCTGTTATGCAACTGTTTTTTGATAATAACACTAGAGCACTAAAACTTTTAGCACAATGACTCAGGCAACAGAAAGTATAAAGGGCTGTTGACAAGCTTAGGGAGCCTATAACAAGGAAGGTAACAAGAGATCCCATAGAGGTATTATAAATATTTCAGAAATTCTGTCTGTATAAAGCATAGAGATATGGAAATCAAGAAAAAATGCAAATGGAAATGTTTATGGAAGAATTAAATATGCCAGGCTTAGAGGTAGATGAGGCTCAATTACTAATGGTTAGGAGATGAAAGAAAATTTGTGATGTATAACCAATCTATAGGAAAGTCCCCAGGAGTAGATGGTATTCCTGGGAAGGTTTGGAAGCTAGGAGGGAAAAAACTGATAAAGATCTGGAAGGTTTTGTTTAACAGTATTTTAAGAGGAGAAGTACCAACATCCTGGAAGAAAGCAGTGGTAGCTGTAATACCTAAAGAAGGTAAAGATCCATTGGACCCAGCCTCATACAGGCCCATTTCAATACTAAACCATGATTATAAAGTATTCATGTCTATAATGGCTAAAAGAATGACAAAATTAATCCCAAAAATGATAGATATGGATCAATATGTTTTTGTGAAGAGGAGGCAAACATTTGACAACATTGACAGAGCACTGATGATCCAAAGGAAAGCAGAATGTAAGAAAATGCCATTGTTGTTAGTGGGTCTTGATGCAGAGAAAGCATTTGACAGAATATGTTTGGACTTTATGAGCAGGGCAATGAAAGCATTTGTATTTCCTGAAAAATATATAGGGTTGATTAGGAGGATATATGAGGGATCAGAAGAGAAAATTAAAGTGGCCAGGGTCCTTTCTGATCATTTCTGCTTGAGCAGAGGAACTAGGCAGGGGTGTCCTCTTTCCCCTTTGTTATTTGCACTGTATTTAGAACCATTGGCAAAGGAAATAAGGGACTCCGAAATTCAAGGATATAATTGGTATGGTGGTGAAGAAAAGCTGGCTCTGTTTGCAGATGACATTATTTTATACCTGACAAAACCAGAAAGAGACATTACAGTGCTGTGGAACATTTTGAGACAGTTTCAAATCTTTCAGCATACAAAATGAATGAAGCTAAAACAAAGGCAATACCTGTAAATTATGTACACAAATTGGTTCAGCAATATCCTTATTTATGAGGACATGATAAATGAAGTATTTAGGAGGATGGATTAAAAATTATTCTGGTGTGGCAGTTAAGGATATGTGGGAAGAGACTAAATAAAAAAAGATAATATGAAAACTGAGAAAATGGAAGCTTTGTTATATGGATGTGGATAGTGAGATACAAGCAGTCAAAATATTTTTAGTCCCTTTAGTCTTTTACACAGGTCAGGCATAGTTTTATCAAAAGGAGGAGAAGTTGTGGGTAGCAATTAATAAAGATCTGAAGGACTTTATCTTGGAGGGGAGGATGGCAAGAGTTAAGTGGGATAAGCTGATTCTTCCAGTAGAACAGGGCAAATTGGGATTACCAAGTTTGAAGGGGTACTTCACAGCTACACAGTTGAGGCTCCTATACATAGTGCAAGCAAAAAACTATAATTCAAAGTGGAAAGAGATGCTGTTGAAACAGGGGGGAAGCTCAAGAAACAGGAGAGACTGCAATTTTGGATGCAGGCCTTTAAGGAGAATAACGATTATCATATAGAATATTATTTCCATAAAGTATCAGACAGTATTCTAAAAACTAAGCCAATACAGGAATCGAGAAAGGAAATTCTGCCAATAGGAATGACTGCAATTAGGGATATAGACAAGAGGGGGCTGGAATTTATTGGCGAAAACTGGGAAAGAAACCAAGGTATTGGGAGCAAATAACTAGAGAGCGAAAGATGATAGAAAGGGAAGATGCCAAGAATTTATTTGGACTGCATGTTAAAGATTGCCTTCCCTATCAAGGATTGATATCAGAGTATAGGCAAAGAGAAAGAAATAAGGAGTCCTAAATGAAAGACCAGCACTGGTAGAGTTTTTAGTAGAATCTCAAACAGAAGCTGCCATTAAAAAGGAATAATTAGTAGAGCATATAAAATATTACATGATAACTATAAGAATCAATCAGAGGACGTTAGAAAGGATTGAGAAGAGAGATTGGATAAGCAACCCACAAAGAAACAATGGGAGGATATATGTATGTCTCCCAAATATGCAACAAAATCCAGAAGATTTAGGATTTTTCCTTGTAAATGTTTACATAGATATGTTTATACCCCAAGTAGACTCCAGAGAATTTTCCTCAGGTATATAGCAAATGTTGGAGGTGTGATGGTGAAGAAAGAGGTAATTAGGAACATATTTTCTGGGAGTGCAGTGAGTTGATGGACTTTAATGATTTCCTGCGGGATGCACTGTCAGAGATCCTAGGTGGGCAGTTTGGTGTGATGAGGGAAATTATTTTTTGGAGCTATGATACAGAATTTGAATTGCCTAGACATGGTAAGGCGTTGTTGTCTCTAATTATGGTGGCTGCCAAAAAAGCAATTACTAGAAAATGGAAATCAAAATCTAAACCAACTATATTAGAAGTAGAGAATATAGTTACAGAAAAAAAAAACAACTGGAACTGAGATCTTTAGAAAAATGTAGGAGCAAACTACATAGGAAAAAAGGGAATTGTGGGAACACTATATATAGGGGAAGAATGAGGTTTAAGAAAAGGCAGGGCTTAAATGATCTATGTAATGTCTGACTGAAAACAATTGAGTAGATTATTAGTAATGTATAATGTTTGCAACTGGGAGTGTGCTAGTATGGTTTATGATGTAAAATGCTTGCAACCAGGATTGTGTCAGCATGGCTTGTTTTCATTTATATAAATATATGAATGCTTATGTCATAAGTGATTGTTTAATAAAGATGTTTCTTGTTTAAAAAAGGGGCAGGAATTGAATAATTTATGTAATGTTGCTTAGGTTATATGATATATAGCAATATATGTGAAGCATAATGTTTGTTAATTTTATCTTGTTAATACAGTTTGATTACTTTTATATAAATGTAAATGTGCCTATGTCACAAGTGATAATTCAATAAAGGTGTTTAAAAATAAGTTCAGCACACAACTGGGCATTTCCTTTTAGGTTTTAGCTCAAGAATGCCTTATGGTTGCCTTTAGCTAGGAATGCATATTTAGTCTCGTAACTAGCCTTAGAGGACTTTACAAGAAATCTGATTTGCATGTTCGAGGTATGAAGGGTATATTCTTCTTCTGTTGAGTAAGTTCCCTTTTGTTCTTAGATATCAGATTCCTTCTTTTGTTATATAACTAATTTATACTTACTGTCTACCAGGGTGGCTTTTGGGAGGACCTGGTTTTAGTCCTGTCAGGTACAGCTGAGTCAATACATTTGTTTAAGTGGCTATATAGAGCATTTGTATTCTTCTGCATAGGAGTCATTGTTGGCTGTGTTAGCAGGGGCTTTGAAACTTTTTATACCATTGCTTAGTAGGCTATAGTTTACTTTGGAGAAATTTTTTAGTTTTTTTTTTTTTTTTGTTGCCCCTGTGGGGGTGTCATGCCAGATCTTTACTTCAAACAAGACTGATTTATGGTCTGACCTTACCAGGGAGGGCAACACACAGGGAGTAGTGCAGTGAACCCCCGTGTTGGTGAACACAAGGTCTAGGACATTTGAGCCTCTTGTGGGGGGTACAGAAGCACAAAGAATTCTATGTCCTTCATTAAAACAGGCCAGACAAATATATCTAAAATCTTAGCTTTGGTCTTATCCATCCGTAATGACCACCAAAATGTAGCTCTGTGCTACCTTCTTCACATGTGTTCTAAAAGACCTTATAACTAATAACTGGCTCAGTGTCCTCTTTTGCCTTGGTTATCCACTAGAGCAGGTTATTTCATATTTTAAGGTATGGATATGAGGAGGTGGTGCTCTGTTCTACTGCTTTGTCCTCCATTCTTGTTATATTTTCTCTTATCTAATTAGCATATTATCTTCTCAGCGGGTCTTCTTAAAATTGGCATGGCTTATCTAGAGGGCAACCAGGCTACAGTAATATTCATTAGTATACTGACATGAAGTGAAGACAATGAACCCATCTTCTGTAAACAGAAGTACAGGCTTTTCCTCTTCATATAGTTCATCCTTTATAAAAAAGTAACTAATGAAAATGATTTTCTTCCATCAGGATTGCTGGTAATTTCCCTTTCTCTACTTAAGCAGGTATCTTACCTTCTTTATCCTTAGAGTACTGCTTCTATTTCTGACTAGTTACCTGCTTTCAGGAAGTAGTGAAAATTTTAGGGCTGTGTTCAAACTACTTTTCCCTTTTTCTTTGAAATGAAATTCATCAAACTCTTGCAGGTTTCATATCTACTTCCCTGTATTAGACCTGTTTTACTATTGCAGTCTTTTGTTAAGATTCACTATCAGATTCAACTAATCCTTCCACACAGGGCCAATTCTCACTTCCCTTTGTGTCCTCTAGTCTATATTTTTCTTTTCTTGGCTATATATGTCTGCAATATATCTGGTTTAACATATGCAAATCTTCCATAGCTCTTGCTTTTGAATTGGGGAAGGTTTTGGCCAATTATCTCATCATGTATTAAGTTATGTACTACAACAACTGTGTGTATAATACTTTGCCTAAAAGGGTTTGTGTCACTTCCTGTGTTATAGGGTACTTCCTATTGTCTCCATGTACATGTATTACTTGCATTTTGCTTATATTAGTTGTTTTATGCTTAAGAACATACTTCATTTAACCAAAGAAATCATGTTCCCTGAGTCCACTATCTATTGCATCTCTTTCTCTTCCAGCAGAATGGCACACATAGCAAGTTTAGAGTTAGCGTAGTAGCAAAACACAGATGCAATAGTCTAGCAGCTAAAAATTCAACCGTATTACATTCCATACGTATGCATTCATGTACACCTTAATGGTTAACATTAACAGTTTTTACAGCTGTAGTACTGTTGTTAGTCACTCAGTAATGAATCAGGAAGCTTTACAAAACACTATACCCCCAATAATCTCATGAAAAATTCTTTACCAAAATTGCCTCATCTGCTTAGAATGCCCTTCCTCATGAACTTCAGAAAATAACCAATTTTCCACAGTTCCTCAAACCCCATTTTCAAAAGCAATCCAGATGCACATGATTTACTGGCAAAGATTAACCTATTTTTTTTTCAACTATATTCTCAGGCAGTGCATATTTGAGAATAGTCTTTGATTATATGAAAGGCTTAATATACAATGGCTGTAGGTCTCCTTGTTTATAACAACTTACATATATCATAAATAACTATATTTGTATACACTATGCCCTCTTTAGTTGTATTTATGGGATGACATCTCTTTTCATATTTTGCAGTGACCCTAATTATTCTCTGTCCCACAGTTTGTCTGTGTCTTGTCTACATACTCTGTTTCTGTTTTTACCTTGTGTCTTGTATCATGACTGAAAAGGGTTTTTGGACTAAATCACCTACCCAGTTAACAAACTCAAATAAATAAAAAAAGGATAAGAATAGCTGTACAATATTTTGCTATATAACCTTTTCTAGAACATTTACAATAAATCCACTCTGATGGCAAATGTCATACTTAAGTAAAGGCTTATTATTTGCCCTTGGTGCATGCAAGTCTGGGTAAGGGTTTGCAATCATTAATACAGTGCTAGTCTGTTTTAACTAATACTGCTCTAGCAAACGTTCTTCTGAATTCCACAAAATTCATTCAGTCTACAACAGCATGCATAAATTCTTTCCAGAGTTCAGTTCAATGGAGACTATTTTTCGTTAACACACTTCTGGAATTCTTTTAGGGTGTTCTTTCGTACTGTTTACACAAAGTTTTCCCCTTGAAGTTGAGCAGTAAAACAAGCAGTACTTACAGAAAGCAGTCTTTTCCATTCATGAGACATTACTATACAGGCAGGGGTAATTCCATTAGCTTTTCATTTGCAGAACATGAGTTCTTATCTCTTTTCCAGGTTCCTGGGACACATTCAGGGCTGCCTTTGTCCTTCACAATTAGCTCCCTGATGACTTGTCTTCAGAAACCTCACCAGACCCAGAGGTCAGATATGTTCTCCCTACAGAGTTAGTGGCCATGATAACACCCTTAGCGGCAACTGCTCCTTATTTCAGGTCATAGAGAGTTGCACCCCTACCGCCCAGTTTGTCTGACTAATTACAAACTCAGAAATTCTGTATTTTCTTCTTTCTCTGGTTTGACTCCCAGCGTCCAAGTTAGAAACTCTGTGTCTATCTCTCACTCTAGTTTTCCTGCCAGATTCAGACTTAGAAACTTTGTATTTCCTTTTTATGACATATTATGGTAAAGGTAACACCAAATGATAAGCAGGGTGCTTTCTGGTCTTATCAGTGTCTATGTCACATACATGTTTATAAAAACACACACACCCCAACATACACACACATATATGTATATATATATATATATATATATATATATATATATATATATATATATACAGAGAGAGAGAAAGAGAGAAAATCATTGAGATAATTAATTTGCAGTTTGTCGTGGCTCAGTTTGTCAGAAAAGTAACATCATGGTTCTCATTTATTGGAAGCTATTATAGGAAGTGACTATTTTGTTTTTATTCGATTCAATGAGAGATGATCAAGTTGTACAATTTACAACCACTTATTTTGACAGCTTATAGGGGAATTGTAGGAGTAACTATCAGGGAGTCCTGAGTTCTGCCAATATCTTATAATAGTGGAGGATGGTCTTTTTTCCTAATGTTTTACAATCTCTGAGTTAGTATATTTAGAGTTGAAGGGGTTTAGGGACTCAAGGTGGCCATTTTTTTTGTCTGTCTTTAGTTCACTTTAGTTGATGGGTATTCAGTGATTCGGAGTTGCCATACTGAATCTCGCTGTAAATTCAAATGGATGATTCAATACAAAACTGATATGTGTGTATGTATATATATATATATATATATATATATATATATATAGAGATTCACTTTATATCCTCAAAATACTGAAATATCAACATTCAGTATTTCAAAGCTATGAAGTGGAATATTTTAAACCAGGAAAACTCAGAATGGCAAAATTCAAAATCTCGCACACCGGACATTTTGAATTTTGCGCTTCTACTGCACACACATAAACACCATCCTCCCCACACATAAACACAAGCTCTCTACTACATAAAAGCAGGGGGGGGCAACCCCCCTGGCACCACCCATGTGGGGGGCTGCACCCCCCTGCTTAAATATTCTCACTCCAAGGTTGTACTACACACAAACACACACAAAACATGACCACACAAGCTACATTCTCCTCGCACACACACATCACAGCAACAAAACACACTGACACACACCACAGCCCCTACCCAAAACCCTTAACACACACACACACTCTTACCTGAATCCATAACCACAGCGAAACCTCAAAAGCACAAAATTCGAAACCGCCGGTATTCAAGGTTTTGAATTTTACGCTTCTGAGCTTTCTCTGTTCTCAGGATTCCACTTTATGGGCTCAAAATACTGAATTTCGATATTTCAGTATTTCGAGCTTCTAAAGTGAATCCGTGTGTGTGTATTTATATATATATATTAAATCTACATATATATGTTAGAATGTCAACTTACCATAATTTCAATGTTCAAATCATCGAGCCCACATTATTAAAGCTCTACAATATTGACATCTCAGAATACTGTATCAGTGACAGTAGATGGCTGTGTGAGATTGCGCTACAATGGGATTGGGGTTTTGCCCATTCTCAGCTGTAGTGTGATCTTGGAGTTGGTATATTTAATTAGTAGGGGGTACAAGGTGTGCAGGGGGCTTGCACCCTGCAAAAACACGTTTGCAATGTACTGATATTTTTGTGTTCTAGGTGTGTCAATAATGTGGGCTCAATGAACTGAACATCAACATTATGGAACATCAATGTACTAACACAGATCCATATTTTATATATATATATATAGGGTCTATGTTATAACAGCGAATGATCAAAAGATCGAACGCTGTTATATCGACCACAAAAGAACGAAAACAAAAAAGAGCAAACAGCCAGAACAGCGGATTTTTCCCCAGGGAAAAAATTAGCTGTTCCCAAAAAAAAAAAAAAAAAAAAAAAAAAAAAACACACACTAAACACTATTAAAAGTAGGAGGGGGGCTGTGCCCCCCACACCCCCCTACTTAAATATACCAACTCTGAGATCACACTACAGTGCCGAAAACGGCAAAGGGATGGAAGTGGCCAAGCAACTTCTTTCCCAGGGAAAGCATTCGCTTAAAAGTCACTTTGTCATTTTGCGTTTTCAACATTTACAATTTGACGAAGACGCATTCGACATAATGCGTCTTTGTTCTTCTGACAGGAACCCATATATATATATATATATATATATATATATATTTATATATATATATATATATATATATATATATATATATATATTTACATAGAAATATATCTATGTTTATAAATATATATATTATATATATATATATATCACACACACACACACACACACACACACACACACACACACACACACACACACATGACGCACACACATGCATATATAATACACACACACATGCATATATACTACACACACACATGCATATATAATAGATACACACACACACACACACACACACACACACACACACACACACACACACATAAATGCATTGACATTTTATGTGTTTACAGTTAAGCAAAGTCATTCATATATAAGTACACACAATCACACAAATATATACCCATATGTTTTGTGGAGTCTGTATATATTTACACATGCAAATATTAGGGACAAGACAAAAAGTAATTAAGGAAAATATTACCCCAAAGTAGGGACACTTTTTAAAGTTAATTTTATTAGACAAATATAATATGAAATAGCATGTATATTCAGAATTATACATAGCGGCTTATTACTATTCAAAAATGGGCACACTGATAGGACAGCCCAACTAGAGTGCCTGTTGAAAAATTTAGCATATACCAACAGAAAAAAGTCCAGTCATTGATGTGCCATTGAGCAACCAGATTTTCCACTAAGATATGCTTAAAGGACAGAGCAAAATACAAACTAAAAACAGGTACATTCTGTACAACTAAAGAAATAGAAATGCATCTGATTTTCCTTGTATTTCTGTGTTGTCCCTCCTAAAATCTTGGGAATCATACCTTTCAACTGTCCAGATTTTCACAGAATGGCGATTTTTGCCTCATAATTTTGGTCTGTTCTTCATAAAACTTGTATTTTTCTGACAAGTCACTTGGAGATTTAAGTCATTAAATAATGACAGATACTTCAGGTTGCGGCTTCATATCCTTCTGAAAATGCACACTAACAGAAAACATCTTATTCCAGACATTTCTAAGTGTACAAGAGCAATATTTAAAATCTGTCCCTATTTTTGGGCCTTTGCCCCCATTATGTTGGGCTTTGTCCAAATTTCTTTAAGTAAGAATATGTCAGACAGAAAAAAAAAACAATGACGATTCTCTTTTCTCCATTGCTTCATCTGCACTGCATTAATATACTGTGCAAGTGTGGGAATGTAAATCCCATATGGATGCGCAGTACATCAGCAAACAAGGAAGAATGTGGAGGAACACTACAGCACTCTTATAAAAGCCATTATTTAAGAAAGGTAAGCAACTAATTTCTTTCTTCAATAATGTCATGACATAATAGCAATTACTCCACTACTGTTTGTGGGTATATCAGGATTTACTCACTGATGGCTTTGAAACCACACCAACCATGGGTGAATCTTGACATACCCATGCACAGTCATGGATTATTGCTTAAGTAAAAGAAGTTTGTACCCAGGGTTGCCTTACTCATAGATGAACTAGGCAGCTACGTAGGGTGCCATATAGGCTGGAGGACTGTTATAATTTCACTCTTTCTGTTTCTCTTTTTTTAACATAACTGGTGGTTGCTTGAAACAGATGCGCTTGCAGCGCATTTAAATTTCTTCGCTTTCTGCTTTATTCAGCCTATGAGCTATATAATGAATCACAGAGCCCCAAAGCTCTGTGGGGCTCTGTGATTCATTGTCTAGATCTCAGGGGTGGGACTGAGGAGAAAGCCTGATGCAATGGCTGTAGAAGCAGCACCAGTGCATAGTTAATGGTACAGTGATGATCTGCCTTTTAGATGGTCTGATAAAGAATGCTGTGGTACAGTTTCTAACAAGTATTTTTTTTTAATCCTAGCTGGTAGAAAATGAGATTTATACTTCTTAACTGTTCCAGAGTTTGCTGTTAGTGATAGCCAAAGTTAGAGTTTCATACTTCTCATTCTTCAGAAAATGCATATCGATGCATAACTTGTTGTTTCATGTCCCTAATATTGGGCCTTTGTCTCCCCCATTACTTTTGGCATTGTCTCTGCTTCTTGACCAAAAAACATGAGAGTTATGCTCTCTGCTGTCCTTCATTTTGCCTCTTATTTTTGGTCGTAAGCTATGGTTTTCTAGTTTATTATTGAGGGTTGCATTCACTAAATAATGATAAACATTGGAGTTTCAGACTTTGCATATTTCAGAAAATGTGTGCTAATGCAAAAGCTGCTATTCCAGCAACTTTATTTGTCTGAGTATGAAAATGACTATTTTTAATTTTTCTGGCTTTGTAGGACTAATGTGAGTTGTGTGAATCAACTTGAAATACATTAATATGTGGCTATTGTTCAGGTGGAGCATAGTGGAAATGCATTACATATCACTTATATCACAACCAGTCTGAAGTGTATGCAGAAGTATCTATAACTTCTTAGCAGAGCCTGTTTGTGGATGAAAGGAAAGGGCCCTCTTGTTTGCTTATTTTAAACCATCACTAATTTGGCTTGGCTTTGCAGGACGAGTGTGCATTTATGTGAAGTGAGATGATTCTACTATGTATTTGTGTGAAACAAATTTGAATTACTGTGACTAATCATTATTATTATTACTGTTTTAACAACAATATGATGTGTATGCAGTCTGCAAAGTGGCTGTAACTCGTGGGTATGGAGTCTGTCTGTGAATAAAAGTGACTAACCTGTGCTAGTTGATCACTGATAAACTATAGCCACTATTCTAGTATAGTAGAAGTAGTATCACACAATGCACTGTATTTGCTAAAATCAGTGTAAAACTAGTAACTAGGATTGCTATGGCTTTGGTCTCTATGCATGTGCGTGTGTGGGGAGGTGCAGTGTATTTAGGAGTAACATGTTGGCCATGATTTGTTTCTTTTTCATCACAAAAATCAGCGTGTGGTAAGAACAGGATATATATCAAATGAATTTATTTAATTTATTTACAATTTATTGACTGAGTTGTTCACATTAGGACAATGGTCTCTTTTCAGGAGAGACCCAAGGTTGTATTCATATTCACTAGGTGAAATTTGGGCAGGACACCAGTGAACTTCCCCTACTCAATAGGAGGTCCATGTTCTGATCCTAGTGCAGTGGCGGTTGGGAGAACAGCACTCAAGGAGATCCAAGATGGTGAATAGCACAGAGGCAAATGCTCGTGCAGTGTTTGAGGCTTTACAGAATTCTAATGAGCTGTTTTAGCAAAATGTGTTTATTTCATTAGATGCAAACATTCAAAACAATGATGGATGTTTTATTACAACCTTCCAGTTGGGAGGGTTGCAGGATGATATTTTGGTTGAATTATTGTTGCAGAGTGAGCCAGAGAGTGGAAAAGATGTTTCATTAGGTGAAATTATAGACAAAATCCAACTGGAGGAATTGGAAGCCATTTTAAAAGAAAATTGGCAGAAAAATAAATCATAGTGTAGACTGCTAGGGAAACTGCAGGGAAAGTGTTAAGAGATGAATAGAGGAAAAGAAATATCAACAATCAAAGGAAATTCATGGTAAGAATTCAGAACAAAGAAGGAAAAAGAAATGGCAGGTATGATACTGGGGATAATTTAATACTCCTATTGGGACTAAAGGCCCATGAGGTAAGATCTTTTATTCTTATTGATAAAGAGACATTCTGTGACATTATCTTTGAGACTGTTTTTGTTATGGAAAGTCTTTTTGGGAGAGTATGAAAAGAAAAAGAACTGTAACCCATGGAAAACATGTAGTTAAAGCATTTCCTACAGAAACAAAAAAGAAAATACATGTCCAGTTTCAAACTGAAGCTGAAAAATAGACTTAAAAGAGATATTTAAGCAAATGTAAAGAAATTATGGGCATTAGCAAAGTGTATGATAACAGAGGATTAGCAACTCATGGATGGGATCTACTTTCTATCAACTAAAGTAGAATCCGTTGAATTGCACTTACCCGCTCTCTATCCACCAAAACTGTCTATTAATGAAGCAACGAACTGCCTAATTCCTTTCCCAGCGAAAAGAACCACTGGACCACCAAGCAAACAACACACAATGGAAAGACATGGAGCCCACCAAAGTAGGGGGCTTTGCCCCACACACCCTCCTTACTTAAATATGGCAACTCCAAAATCGCACTACATGGGGAGAGGGCACAGTTCACCATGGTGGTCCAGTGGCTCCTTTCCCTGGGAAAGGAATTCAATAGTTCTTTGCTTCGTTAAAAGACAGTTTTGGTAGATAGTGAGCAGGTAAGTGCAATTCGATGGATTGTACTTTTGTTGATAGAAAGTAGATCCGGTGGATGGGACTGTTATATTGCACTGAAAATAGAGAAAGAAAAAAGTGTTAATATCCCTATTATGATAAATGTAGAAGGTAACAGGGGGTGTTGTAAAATACTGGGGACAACCTAAAACTTGTTTTTTTTCCTATGGAAAAGATGATCATTTGATAAGTAATTATGATAAGACAAAATGTTAGACTTGTGGGAAAATGAGTTGTAATGCAATAAAGTGTGAATTGAAATTTTATAAATGTAAAAAAAAAAATGGGCATTTATGGATGGATTGTAATCTAAAGAAAAAGGATGAATAAGTAGAAAACAAAAGTGAGGACTGTATACAGTTGGAAGAAACAATCTCAATAAAAGCCAGAGATAAGGAGGAAATGGGGAAGCAATATCAATAAAAAAATAAAGATTAGGATAAAGAGAAAAATGAAATGGAAGACATTATACAAGAAGGATCTGAAATAAGCGATGAGGGAGATATAAATTGGAAAATAGTGAAAGGTAAAAAAAATTCTATTGGCAAAACAGTAAGAGACAAAAAAAGAAAGCTTAAAGAGATAAGTGTAAAAGAGAAAAAGAAAGCAAATAGATAATGCAAATGAGATAAAATACTTCAAGTATATATAATTTCTGGACATAATGATAGAGTTTTTTTTTGGTAAATGTAAATAGCATTAAAATATAAGTAGAAGAATATGCATCCTAAATTGGTGTAGTAAGTGTGATGTTCACATTATAATATTGGAACATGTAAGATTTTTGACACAAGACAGATTACAAATAAATTAATAGAGGTGATACAATATGGAACCTAGGAAAATAATTATGTTCTGGCATGGTTGTACTTTGTAGGAAATCAGTGAAAATATTGAATATAACATTGGTAATAATGGAAAGATCAACAATTGCAGGTCTTAAATCATATAATCAGGTATATAATAAGGAATACACCACAAAAAAAAAGCGTAACTCAGGAAATGGTACAAAAAAACTCCAGTAATAGTAAAAACAACCAGGTAGCCCAAAACTTGCAACAAACCTTTATTGCCAAAGGTAAAAACTATGGTTAAGTACTTTTGTTACCTTCTGACATCCTCAAAACCATTGAGGATGTCAGTAGATGATGAAAGTGCTTAACCGTAGTTTTTAACTTTGGCAATAAAGGTATGTTGCGAGTTTTGGGCTATCAGGTATACAGAATGATAGCATTGTATGTCTATGTTACAAATAAAGAAAGAAAATTATTTCATAAAATTCTGGATTATGTGGTAACTAATATGAATATAATACAAAGGATTTTAATTGTGATTTGACAGTAAAAAGGAAGAAGAAGAGAAGAAATGATATTAAGAAAATTTTTGAAGTTATAAAATGTGGCAATTTAAAGATTTGGAATAATAATTTTTGGATATATAGTCAAACTGTATATATAAAACTGAAATAGATTATTTTATTGTATCACAAGATTTAAATATAGTTGAGGGAAAGACACATGTAAAACACTTTTCTGATCATTCAGCCATATGGATAGAGATACAGGAAAATAAGGAGTATATTATATGAGAAAAGGAATAAAAATAAAAAAATGAGAAATTATTTGATGAAAATGAAAAGAAAATAAGTATGCAATTATGGAGTGATCACATTTCCACTAGGGTGTGTTATAAAAACTGATCTGAGTGGTGGCTAGCTTTTATATAAAAAAATATTTTTTAGAATGGCAGTCAGGTGTAAGTAAAGTGGGAAAACAAATTATAACGCAGTATGTATAGGTGCTTTAAAAGATTTGGAAATGAATGATAGATAATATTATATGATGGAACACAAACTTTATGAAAAAGTCAAGAAAAAATAAAGAATTATTATTTAAGTAACAATATTACTTATTACTTACAAAGTAAAAGAGAAGAGGTATATGCTTATTTGAGTAGCATAGTTAAAGAGAATGATAGTATAATGAAAGAAATGATAGAGGAGACGTAAGAAGGTCTCAGGAACAAATTATGAATATTGTAATACATTATTTAAAGAAAATGTTTCAAGATAGAGAGAAAGTGCAAAAAAAAGAATGTCATGTTAAAAGATGAACAAAGAAAGAAAATAAAGAATTAGAAAACAAGATTTTCTTATATCAATTAGATAATGAACTTGGGCAAGATAACTTACAGTTGGTTTCAGGACCAGATGGAATAGGATACCAATTTTATAAGAATTGTATAGATTGGCAGATTAAAAGTTATGAAAAAGTGGTTAAATAAAGTTTTTTTTTTTTGTAGAAAGATCCATACAACAGTATACTTAGATTTTATGGAAAAGGAAAGATAAAAATAAAACTGAAAATTGGAGACCCATAGTACTGAACAATGTAGATGATAAGATTTTTATGAAAATAACTGAGAAGAGAATGGAAAGTAAAATTAAATGTATTATGGAAGATAGTATATATAGTTTAAGGGGAAAAGGATATTAGAAATTGTTATTAATAGTAATGGAAATTGTGGATGATATAAACAGGGCAGATGAAAGCAAGATCATCTCAGGAGTTTTATAAATAAAGCATTTGATACAGTACAACATGAATGTTTGTGGACAGTCATGGAAAAGTATAACATTAGTGAAAAAATTAAGAAAGCACGTTGTTCTGCATATGATAAAAATAAAGTAAGAATTTTAGTGAATGGGTTGTTAAGCAAAGAAATAGATATAAAGAATGGCATATGTCAGGGATGTCCTATGAGTTGCATATTATTTTCATTAGTTATGAATGTATTAGTTAGAGATGCAAATTTTCATAAGGTACAGGGGAGCCCGCAGGATTTTTTGCAGGGGGGTGCAAACCCAGAGGCCCCCATGCAGCCCCCCACGCAGCCCGCCCACCCCACCCCCCCACACACACACACACACCACACACACAGCCATTCCAGTGTCCCATTACTTGGCTATTTCTCCCCATCTGCCATAAACACTGTTCAAAACTCTCACTATGCATACTGTTTTATACTTTACTTCTACAATGACTACAGATATTTGGATTTAATTTACAACTTTTATTTCAAATTTTATAGCACAAACACTGTGACATTTGCTAAACAAAGCAATAGACTTACAATGAAAACAGAATTAGTATTAAAACTTCTCTGCCTTTGAAACTCACATTCACTGAAACAGCATTGAAACCCACATTCAAAGAGAATGCATCTGGGCAGTGGCGGGTTAAGTTTACTTTTGGGCTGTTTTCAAATCATAGTCCTCCTTGCACACATTTTTAGGACCATGCAAAAGTTGTGTCATTCACCTTCCTGACTGTATTCATTATAATATAAAATAATTGAATTATATCCCTTGTATAATACAGCACCACTTGTTAGAGTGTGTTTTAAATTTATAGTTTGGAACATTTTTCCAGTAAGCAATGAAACAAAACATATGAACCAGTAATGACAAACCGCCCAGTTCAGAACATTTCAACCACAAAAGGCCACTCAAACTTCTATCATTACAATCCACCAATATCAGTCAATATGCACAATCTCTGCAGAAGTAAGTCATCTGAATAATTCCACATTAAAAAGATCTGAAACTAATGAAGAGGTTGTTGCTAGAAAACAACTTATATTTCAGTGTTTTATCTACAAATTCAGTGCCTGTTGCATTTGAAGAATAAATTGCCTATGTTACATTAAAAGAAATGGTAAGCTGGTATATTGCAATAGGGGATGGGTGACAAGCTGAAAAAGAGGTTCAAAGTTACTAGGTGTTTCATCTAAAGGAGGACATACTAAGGACTGCAGTACCCCTCCCCTTTAAAATACAAATTTACATGCTGTGGGAGTAGAACCTACAGCCATCTGTATCAAGATGCAAGTATGCTACCTGTTGTGCTACTAACACTGCTTTAAAATGCTATACCACAATAATGATATGATTTGCCAAACAAAACAGTTGCACATTTTAAGCAGACTTAGCATGAGCAGCAGTAAACTTCTCTTCCCTTGAAGCTCACAATTCCTTGAAAATGCACTTGAAAATAAATTACTCTAAGTAGGGCATTTCACTCTCTCTCTCTCTCACACACACACACACACACACACACACACACACACACACACACACACACACACACACACACACTGCAGTTTGGAGGATCACTAATTCTCTTATTTGCATGTCCAACACAGTTCGCTTGCATACATACACAAGGCCGCACACCTACTATTTATTAATGTGCTTTTGGGATGTGAGAGGAAACTGAAGGCCACACTAAAAGGCAGTAACTGCTCACAGATTGGACCTGCAGATTTCACATATAGGGCACCCCAAGTCAAAACCAAGACCTGTAAGACAGTAATTCAAATCTCCAAAAAGCTGTGCCACCTTATTGTGACATACAAAATCAGGCATCTGAACTGTACCAAATACAACCTATGATGAGAGGAGATACTGACAGTTATCAAACAGAAACAAATACATAGTGATATAAACTAATAATCTAAAGATGGCTAAGGCATGTAGCAAGCTGTAAGAGCTAGTGGAATAACGGTCTGTATGACAAAATATTGCCTGTAGAGAAATTAAGGTGCAATGCAGGAGTATAGTTCATTGGGAAAAGCACATTTGAAAAGTTATATTTGGTTCTGGAGACCAAAGTATTTTTGAAGACAGACATTAAGACATGCTAAAGATTCAGCAGCATTGCTTGTACTATAGCTTGTACTATAGCACAATAAGGAACAGGAGATGCATCAGAAGCTTTTTAATATTTCAGTGCTACACACATATGAGTGAGGTACACAAAGGTAACCAGGGGTGTAGCCAGAAGTTTTTATTTTGTACTTAAACCTATTGTTTAAAATGCATTCAACCCACACAATTTTGTGCCATACACAAAGTCATAAAATACCAGCATTTGTAGACAGAAGTGAGGGCAATGTGGAAAAAGATAACCAGACAGCTCCAATAGTAGTATGAGCAAAGGGTTTCATAAAAAAGATGTTACAGTTATATTTAGATATGTTATTGATACATGTAACTCCTTATGACTTGCAGAAGGAGTCAGTTTTGGGCACATTGTGGATGCTTGAAAGAGCACTTTTGGCTAACATCAAAGATCAAAATAATACTAATTTGATGAACTTTGTATCATACTTTGACTTAGGAATGGGGTCCATTCTCATCATGGTATTAGAAACCCAGAAGACTTGGAGAAATTAAACCTGAAAGAAAGGCATTATTTTTCAACTGTTGCCACTTAATAGCCTTAAAATGTCCCACTTTAGAGGCACATTCATATAACATAAGCATGTTTTATATAGCTCCATACAGTATACATTAGTTTAGACAACTGTAAATATATGGTCTTTTGAGTTAATAACATTTCCAAGAGATGATAAAAAATGTATTAATTTGAGTACACTGTGTTTGCCTAGCTTGAAGGCAACATATGTCAGAAAGTAGAAGTTCAGAAGTGGGGGGGGGGGCCTTACCCCGAGAATGGAAGGGGAAAGAAAAGAAGTGTTAAGAGAAAGCTCTTCTGCAGAGAAGTATTGATAAATATGCAACACAAACTTTTGGTGGATATAGAGGTAGAGAAAAAGTGTGTGATAGAACAAACAGACACAGGTGTACCTTAGCAATGCAGAAGAAAAAGTGAAACCTAAAGATCCCAGTATATCTTAATTTATGTAGGAAGTATACAGGTAAGGAAACGAAAGACTGAAGGACATATTCCATAGTTATAACCAGTTGTTTTTGCTAAAGAAATATCACTAATTTTATGGACTGGTCATTCCTAAAAATAACCCTGGCAAACTGATGGTAAAGCTGATGAAAGGCTTGTGCAACTGGGAATGAAGGAATGTTAAAGGTTTCCCCCTTCATAATCTCTCGCCTTTCTAACATGTGAAGTAATAGCGTATGGAGCATTTCTCCCCGGGCCTCTGCTGAAAATTGGCTTCATTCCAAGTCGGACTTCCCCGGTTAATAAATGTTAAATAAATAAATAAAATAAATAGTTTACCAAGATCAGGGACGAGAGAAGTAAATTTCTAAGAGTAAGTGTTGTTTTGCAAACTAGAAAACTGTGAAGACATGTTAAGGCTAAAAAGTTGAATTAGATAGATTTGATACATCTACCAAAGCATACGAGCTAAAGTAAGTCATCTCTCTATTCCAATTTACAAAGTATCTGGCATGTAGATATGTCACACAGTAGTCTACTATTTAGGATATCCCACAGTTTCCTTGGAGTCAGCAGGCATAATATCGTATAGCTAACACATGCTTTTTTATCAAACCTAGAAATAACATTAAATACAGATCACAAACATGCAAGATAAAACTCCATTCGAAACCATAAATCAGAAGAAGTAACAAGGCTAAAGAGTACTATGGTACACTGAGTTCTAGTGCTCACCAATACTGTCTATGTTTGATATGGCTAATTTTTATTTTTTCTTAGAATAATAACTATTCTCTAGGAGAATTGTGCTATAGAATATCATGTTACTCAAACTAAGTGAAGTACAAAAGTTAAACTTACAGTTTGGTTTCTTACACAATGCTCTCATCACACCACAGAATCAGGGGGAAGCAATCTTGATGAGAGTGTCTCTGGCCAAACAGGTCATTTATGAATTTGGTGAAAAATATGGCTCTCTCCTCCACTCCAGTCTCCACCGCCCACCGGAACTACCTCCTGGAACTTGGAAGGCCAAAAGGCCACATGCAAGTAAATTAAACTTAAGTACAGCCAGGCAGGTGGGCACCACATGGTGGATGCAGCGAGGAAGCAGTTAGCCTTAGGAACTGTCTGCACCTAGAGCAGTACGGGTATTGGGATTGGAATGGGAATGGGAATGGAGGAGGGCACTAGGAACTAGACACTAGGGGAAACTACTAACTATGAAGTCTCAAGGGAGCCACTTTCACATTTTGGCACCAAGCTTGAAGCGGCCATTCAGTGTAAGAAAAAGAAATTACCAGGAGCTTCTTTCTTGTCTCTGACTCCCCATCTGTGATCAACATACCTTAATTTCGTAACTAAGTGCTGAACACCACCACACGATGAATCCACTAATCTGAACTACTGAGCTGAGCTCTTTCTGGTCACAACATTCCACTCTGGCGCCCACTGTCATCCTCATCCAAACTCTATGCAGTAGCGCAACTGTTAACGGTTGAAGACAGAGATGCAGTTTGAGGAGGAATTGAGGCTCATCATATGCATCATGTGACTGCAGCCTCCAATAACATCTCCTCAAAATGATGCAGGCTTCACAGAAGAAAAAAAAGTAAGTTGAAATTGAAAAATGTATGGTTTTGCCAGTACATTTTTCGATTTCAACAAATCATCACAGATAACTTAAGAAAATCCAGTGGGGGTGCAAGTGCACCCCCTTGCAACTGCCTGAGGGTGCCCTTGGAAAGGTGATACTTATATTACTAATGAAGGGATAAAAATTCCAGTTATGTTTACTTATACAGATGATATTATATTGATTATGAGAAACAAAGTCTGGATGAAAGAAGTTATATGTTATATACAGTAACGTTTAAGCATAATAGACATGACTTTAAATAAAGAAAAAAAGAAAAGGACTGGGTGATATAGTAAGATAGGAAGAATATATTTTTTGATGAAAGAAATATCTATTAGAAATAAGTTTTGAATTAAAAAGGTAAGTGAGGAACAATGAATAAGAAAACAGATGCAGTAAAGGAGCTTTGTTGTTTTGGAAAATATACAAGCCATCATCTAATAAAAACGTTTATTTGATTAATTATACTGGGAAAGACTGCATATTTACCAAGTGTCTATATGTTGCCAATAATCTATGAAAAAGAAATACTACAAGTATTCATAGGATCATAGGATCACAGGAAGTTACTAAGCTAAGCCCTTACAACTCCAGCCAAGTTCTACCCTTATTAACACGATCAGCACCTATTGCCCTGTCCAGGAGGGACACAGATGGAATCCCTGGGGTGAATTTATGGTTACCCATCCAATTGTCCAGATTGCGTTTGAAGAGGGCCAATGAGGTGCTCTGTTTGACAAGAAGTGGGAATTTGTTCCAAAGGTGTGGTAACCTCTGGGAGACAAATCTGTCCCTCAAGCAGGTTCTATTAATGTCACATACCAGGTTAAGGTCTTTAGTGCGAATAACCCATTTGACTTATGGAGATGCAGCATTTCCTATAAACCAGGGTCAGAGATTGCCTTGTATGCAAGGCAGAGATTGCCTTTCAGTAGTCTGTATGAAACAGAATAAAGTAACAGTGATTTCAGATGATCCACATAGAACTGATGCTGAAGACCTGGAACTTTCCTTGTGAGGAACCTTTGTGGTCTCTCCAATTGTTGCAGGTGCTTGGAACGGTACATACCAGAAGTTGTACTCAATTATTGACCTGATGTGGGAAGAGTACAGGGAGGTTATAACTTCTTTTTTTCTGGAGGCAATGCCCTTACTTATGAGATGAGCAATATAGAATACCCTTCTTACCACTGTGGAGACATGGTGGTCAAAGGTGAGGTTGCTGTCAACTTGAGTGCCCAGGTTTCTCACCACTGAGTGCGTACTTAAGGTGTTGCTATTGATATGGTAGTTAGCAGGAAAATCACCCTTACCGAAAGGGATGATAATAAATTTTTTTGCACTGAGTTTAAAGCCATGATTCTTTTCTTTTATATGAAGTTTCAGATTAAATCCAATAAAGAGAGGAGTCTTATATATGGGAAAGAAAGATGGAGGCTTAGGATTAATAAACCCAATTGTTTATGATGCTTATTTGAATTTGTATAAAATATTGTTCCAGATAAATGAAAAAATGAAGAGCTAGTAGTAAATTTACTGACGTTCAAATATGAGCAGTATTGGATATGTTGAAAATTTCAGAAGAGGAAAAGGATGTATAAATGAAGCAATGAGATGTTATCAAAACAAATTACTTTATGGAAAATAAAAATGATGAAACTGAAAATGAGAGGAAAGTCACTACAAAAATATCATGATACAATATTATTAAGTTAATCCTTGAGTTAAGCTATGAACAAAAAAGTTACAGTTATAAAAGTAGGAAAATCATGATATAAGCAACTGGAATGTCAAGATTTTACATGGAGATTAGCGATTAATAAATTACTAGTAAAAGGAAATATGCCATATAAAAAAATCAGTGAAAGAGTCTGTATATATCGCGGTAAAGAAGAAGTTAAAGAATATGTTTTCTTGCGAAGTATAAGGGTTGCAAAATTGTGGGAAAATTATGTGAAAAAAAATTATCTGAAAAATATAAAGGAGATGAAATAAATAGGAATATAATTATTTTATTTATTTCATTTATTTTTATTTTACATTTGTTTACCGGGATAGTCCGACTGGATACATGTCCATTTTCAGCGGAGGCCCATGGAGAAAAGCTCCCCATAGACAAACTTACATAGATTACACAGAAGTTAGCAAACAATTATAAAACCAAAGTGATTATATACAATGGCTTAGTAGTGTTCCCTAGTAGGGACTCACAATTTTCATGGACAGACACAATTAAAAGTAAGAGACATCAGATTGGAAGCAGAGCCTGGTGATGTAGTTACAACTTTGATAATTACAGAATATGCTTTTAGTTTATAACTTAATCAGGGTTGGTACATGGGCATAGCCAATTCACTGAGATACTGTTTTGAGTTTTTTTTAAGAGACTTTTGGAGGATTGTAGGGTTATATAGTTTGGCAATGAATTCCAGGTTTTGCCAACAAAGTTGGCAAACAGGGATTCACCAGAAGAGTTATTAGCTTTGTGGGTATGGACCAGTAGTTTATCGGCTGACCGTAGGGATCTTAGGTTGCTTTATGGCTTAATAATATTTTTAAGTGGGGGGTATCCTCAGGGTGGTACAAAATTTTGTGCGCTATTAAGAGTTGATTGAATTGAATTAAGTTGGGCAGTTCTAGCCACTCTAGTTGTTTAAGGTTCTGGCAGTAGAGGGTTCTATAGGTGGAGCCAGTGGCGAATCTGGCAATATGATTGTAGCTATGGGACAGCTTACCTTGTTCGGATTTGTTGAGGTTTGAGAGTACAGGCGAGGCATATAAAAGAGTAAAGAGTAGGTGTGATTGAGCGATTGCAGTCCTAGCCAGTGGGGTTAAAAATGTCTTGTTTCTATACAGTGATCCAAGCTTCTTATTGATGGTCTGCATGGTTTTGTTGACCTGTAGGTCAAATTTGAGATTATTGTCTATGATAACCCCTAGCAGTTTAGTGTTATTATCTGGGGAAATAGTGGTACCATTGTTAGATGTCACACAGAATGAAAGTTTAGTGGATCTACTAGTGGGGGAGAAGAGTAGAAGTTTAGTTTTATTTGTATTCAGAAGTAGGCGTTGGTTGGTGAGCCAGTTCTCGATAGTGTTAAATGTATTTTGGGTTAAGGTTTGTAGTTCGGATGGGGAGGTGGCTGAGCAGATCAGAGTGGAATCATCTGCATATTGAATGCAGGTAGCTTTAGGGATAGCAGTGTGAAGGTTGTTGATAAAAATAGAGAAGAGTAGTGGACCTAGTATGGACCCTTGAGAGGCACCAAGTGTAAGAGGTAGCTGGCTGGAGAGTTTGCCCTGCCATAGTACCGCCTGTTGTCTACCAGTCAGGTAGGACTGGAACCACTGAATAGCAGGCATGTTGAGGGAAATAGATTTTAGTGAAAGAATGAGAAGTTCATGGTTGACCATGTCAAAGGCTTTTGATAGGTCAAGAAAGAGGGCGAATGTTAGCCTATTGTCATTCCTGTTTTGGTTTATGGCAGTAGTAAAGGAAAGGAGGGCTGAGGTGATGCTGTGGTATGGCCTGAAACCATGCTGGGAGTTGGATAATAACTTATTCTGTGTAAGGTATTGCATTAGTTGCTTGTGTACACATTTCTCCATTATTTTGGCTAGTGGGGAAAGAATGTCAATGGGTCTATAGCTGGATATGTCTGAGGAGCTACCACCTTTATGGAGTGGGATGACGTGAGATATTTTCCAGAGGGAGGGGATAGCACTTTCAGATAAGGTTCTGTTGATAAGGATAGATATGGGATATGCAATGGCATCTGCAGCTATTTGTAGGTACTCTGCAGGGAGGAGGTCAGCAGCAAGGGTGGTAGGTTTTAGTTTTTTTAGAAGTGTTTTGATAAAACTAGTGGATATTGGTTGTAAGCTAAATTTGGGGTGATTATTGGGTAGATTTGGCATGTGGTTTAAGTTAGAGGGGGTAGTTGATTTGCTAGGGATTGGATTGTTTCAGTGAAAAAGTTATTAAAGGTGCTAGCTATGGTCTCTGGGGAACTAAGGGTATAGTTAGCCGGGGTTGGGGTGGTGGAATGACCTGGACAAAGTAGTTGATTTAAGCCTGCCCAGAACTTTTGAGGGTTGTTATGGTGTTTTTGTAGGAGATTTTGGTAGAAGCTTTTTTATCCAGTAAAATAGATTTTTTTGTATCATTCCTGAGTTGATGATATTTTAGATGGTCAAGTGGGGCTTTGGTTGTTCTCTAGCAGGCCCAGGCTCTGTTTCTAGTTTTGATTTTAGCTTTGGTATCTTTTGTGAGCCATGGTGCTGTATTTGATCTAGTTTTTATTGTACGTGCTGGAGCATGGGAATTAAGGATACTTAGGAATTTAGTGTTAAAGTGATCTATGGCCTCCTCTAATGTTAGATTTTTTTAGTTTTGACCAGTCAACTGCTTTTAATTCATTTTGGAATATAGCAGCATCAAAGTTTTTCCTGTTTCTAACTGTTTTATATTTGGGCTGGTGAATGTTTCCTGCCTTATGTTTTATGATATAGGTTAGACAATGGTCGCTGAGGTCATCAGGGAGAGTACCAGCTGTGTACAGTTGGGGTTGGTTATTAACTAGGATCCAGTTTAGGATACTTTCCCTGTTGGTTGGTTTGTTTATCCTAGTGGGAGAGGTTATAGTCTGTTTAAACCTAGATAAATTTATATGGGTGGGGGGGGGGGTCGCAGGAACAGGGGTGCCAGTCGGTGTTAAAATCACCAAGAACTATGGTTTCTTAGGGATAGGTAGTGGATAACCAATAAAGAAGATCTTCTAGGGTATTTAGGTTGTTGCCTGGTGGAATGTATGCACAGATGATGTTTGTTTGTTTTGGTTAATCTGTAGCTTGGTTATGAGGAGTTCCGCGTTATTGAATTGGAGAGGTAGAATGGTGTCTCTATTAACAGTTAGAGTATTTTTGTAAAGGACTGCTATCCCATCTCCTTTCCTTGTAGCATGGTCTAACTGGTGAATATTGTATCCTGGAGGTAGTATCTGATTGTCAGTAGTACTGGGTTTTAGCCAGGTTTCCGTAAGACACATAATGTCTAGGGAGTGGGTTGCTAGGAGGGCGTGTAGGTTGGGAATCTTATTGTTAATACTTCTAATATTTAGTTGAAATGCTAGGAGGGAACTAGTGGGAGTATTCATGGGAAGCTTGTCTGTGGGGGTTGTGGTAGGGGAGTGGAGGTTATTGGGTGTGGGTGGGCCAGGGTTGGGATGAAAGTCTCCATGTGTTATAAGGTTATAGTGACAGGATATTCTGAGGTTTAGGAGTTTGTTTATAAGTTTTATATAGTCTTTGTCTTTAGGATTATGTTTTGTGGCTGTACGGGGGTGGTATTTTTTAGAGGCTGGTATATTCGGTGTGCTTAGGGTTACCACCTGTCCCACTTTGCGAGGGACAGTCCCTCTTTGGGCAGTTGTGTCCTGCAAAAAAACTAAACAAATGGCAAATGTCCTGATATCTTAGGACAAAAATATTTCCTATATTTTCTTTAATAGTAGCATAAAACAGTTATTTTGTATCTGAAACACCAAAATATTATAATAAACAGAATAAGAAACTCAAATGCTACAAGAATAAGTTTCTATTCTGGCAAAAAGTAAATTTCTGTCCTTTGTACTGGCCGTGGGTATGTTTTGCCCTGCAAAATCCGACGTTCCTACCAAAAATGTCCCACTTTGGGCATTTGAAAAGGTGGCAACCCTAGGTGTGCTGGGGATGGTAAAGTGTTTGGTGTTATGTGTAAAGTCGTGGGTGTCTGACCATTTGGGTAGTGAATACCACGGTCAATTGTTTGTTCGTAGGCAGTGAGATGGTAAAATAGAAACAGTATAGGCATTTGGATAATTAGTAATTTTTTGCTTGTTTGCATTTTGTTAGGGGGGGGTGAGCCAAATTTTGATGGCTGACTGTGCTAACGGTGGGGAAGAATGGGAGAGAAGTAAATGGGTTAAGGGGGCAGGGTTGCTCAATGATGTGTGAGGTGCTGATTGGTACTTAGCAGGAGGGGAGTGACAAGGGAGTGGCAAAGTCTAGTTTAAATTTAGCACTAGTAGGGGCGGATGAGATTTGGGGGCAGGGAGAGGAGCGGAGCAAGCCGAACGCAGTGAGGGTGAGTGGAGCGGGGCTAACATTGACTCTGAAAGTTAACTTGGGCTTTTGGTTTGGTTTGCATGATTGTATGCAAGCAATGTTTTTGGCTGTACTTTAGTTTGTTTTATTCTTTTTTTATTTTTACACCAATTTTTAGGCTAATTTTAATAGGATCCTAGGGGTAGACTAGCAAATGTAGTCAATATGGAGGGAGCCAAATTACCGTGGAGACAGCCTAGAAGCAAAACGTTACCAAATTAAAAAGTAAATGCTTGGGACTAGAACACTGTGTGAGTGTAAGGCTGATTCAAAGTATTATAGCCCAATCTAGTGGCAATTGGCTGGATTATGTACAGATATTATACCTATAAAAATAAGGAATATGTTAGTAAAATAGATAAACGGTTATTTTGTCTTGTGTGGACCATTTGGAATGAAAGGATAAATGAAATCATGTTTAAAGGTAAATAGAGACTAGCAGTAATTTTAAGAAAAAATAGATAGTGGTTGTGGAAAAAGCAATGGGGTCAAATAAGGATAACGATGGGAGAAGCTTAAGTCAGTAAGGAAAAGTAACATAATTATATAACAGAAAGGAATGGAAAATGGTATACTGTATAAACTGTAAATATGTAAACATTTAAGTTTATAAATAGAATTGTGAATAATGTTTTAAATAAAGAAACCGTACTTTTTTGACAAATGCCATGGAATATTTTACATCCACCTAAGCTGCCACCAACTCAGGCAATTGGGCTTGATTTAACAACTCATCTGAAGGAAAGTTGCATGCAAAAGCAACTGGTCACTGTTACAGCAGTGTGTGAATAGCATTGCCATTCCACAGCTTGTCTCTGATTGAGGCTTTGGCTTCCTCTAGGTGCAGTATGCATGTTCTCCCTGTCTTTGTATGGTTTCATATAAATGCTGTGGTTTCCTGAACACCCAGAGACTTTCTGTTCCTCCAGTTTTACTAAAGGTAAGGGTGCAGCATGTGTATCTGTGAATCTTGGCTTATAAAGGGCAGTGCCAGTTTGTGTGTGAAAAATCAGTGCATCTTGTGACAGACCTCAGTTGTCAGTGTCAGTAACTAAACAATTCACATACTTGCTTTTTGGTGCTGGAAGATCAAAAGGTTGTGGGTTCTGTTCTAACACCAGGTAATTGGATTATTTTTCCATTACTGACACAGCTGCTCAGCATGTGGGGTGCACTCCTGAGTGTACTGTCTTTTGGATGAGACATTAAACCGAGATCTCATTTGCCTTAGTTGCTGGTAGCTCAAGTAGATGTAAGAGTTCCTCATGCCACTCACTGAAAAAAGTAGGGGTCCTTTAGTTTTACAAAAAAAAACATATTTACAGTATTATTTATATTATATATTTACATATGATTAGAATACTTTTTTTTTTTACTCTGGAACTTTCTTATATACACTGTTGTTTGTCTCTGATCTGACCCACACTTTAGTTTCCACAACCAAAATCTTATCTTTTTTGGCATTTCTGTTAAATCTCATTTAGGATTATACATCATTTCTTTAAATCTTTGATTCCAAATAATCGAAATCATATCAAACACTCTTCTATCCATTTTATTTACATAATCTTTAGCCAAATTTCCCTTAGTCAGTATAAACACCACCTTGGATTTCCTCTTAAAAGAGGCCACTAGCCTAGTGGGACTAACCTGCTCCTGATCCACAAAGGATAGACAGACAGACAGATAGATAGATAAGTGATATCTATAGATAAGTAGTTAAATAAATAAACAAACAAGCAAATAAATAACATTTTCAGGGGAAATGACAGTATATGTGTACATGTGTGAAAAAGCAGTGCATTTTATTATATACCTGGATTGCTAGGCCCAGTGTAAGTGAGTCTGTCATTGTTCTTTTGAAAATTACCACTATATTTTTTTATAAGTGGATACAGACACACATTCTTCCCAGTCACATATTCTACTTTTCTAGGTGGAAACTAACTTTTTAAAGAAGTTATTATCTTTCAAAATAAAACAGTGTAAGAAACTTCTCGGTGTGGAAGATTTTCAATCCATATATATCTAGTTAATCAGTGCGTATTAATCAGATCAGATAATGGTAGCAGAAGTAGCAAACTTAAACTCGTCCTAAGTAAAAAAATAATAAAAAATATATATAATTTGAAATATTATACAGCATTACTAAGTGTTCAAATGGAATCCAAGCAGGGTAGACTGTCTGTTTCCAGTCAAAAATCCTTTATTAAGTACACAGACAAGCGATCCAAGTAAAACAAAAATAATAATAATAGTTTCCTCACAAGCTTTCTGACTATGTATATATATATATATATATATATATATATATATATATACTTTTTATCAAGCAAGGGAGTGGTTTATTGTGCTGTAAAACACAGTGCATTGGTATATATGTTAAATTCATATCCCTTCCCCCATCAGTGTGACACTTGAGCTGGTCCTGCCCTACTTAGTAGCTGTCATAATAATATAACCCTTATGTACTTTAAATCAAATTAATAATGACGTGGTACCTCTTATTTAACCAGATTATTAAGTCTGTGATTTTATCCAAGACAATATACTACATGACTAGAAATATATACGTTTCTCTGTTTTCAAGACAATATACTACATGACTAGAAATATATACTTTTCTCTGTTTTCACCAATAATCTAGCCTCTGCCACCAAACATGGCACACTCATACAACACGCAGATGACTCAACCATCATCTGCTCAGCCCAGTCCCTACCCAAACTGCAAAAAGTCACACAGGAAGCCTTTTCCTCTGTTGAAACTTGGTTATCTGATGCCCAATTAATACTCAACCCAAACAAAACTAAACTACTCATCTTCCAACCCACCAAACATACTCAAAACAACTCTCACTTTAACATCACAACAAAAGACAACACGACTATATACCCAACTGAACACACCAAATTGCTAGGAGTGGAAATAGACAATAAACTAAAATTTGACATTCACATATCCATGAAAAAAAGTCCACAAAAAACTAGGAGCGTTATACAGAAATAAGCAACTTCTCACCAAAGCAGCAAAAATTTCAATAGCAAATTCCCACCTTATCTCCACCATACTTTATGCTTCTCCAATATATACCAACCTAAGGCAATGCAATCTAAACAAGCTAGAGACCTGCTACAACAAAATCGCCAAATTCGCCACAGGGGGATCCTACTGTAGTCACCACTGTCTCTCACTTGCTGAACTGGGCTGGCTTGAACTCCCCCTCACCTCCTTCAATGGTATCAACTCTCACTCGCCCACAAACTAGTAAACCGTCCACTAAATGTCCCATCCCTCCAGAATCTACTCCAACCCTATCGCACCACCAGACCACTAAGATCCAGCAACAAAAATCACTTGCAGATCACTAAAGCCAATAACTCTGCTGGTGAAGCACTATTCTCTTGCGCCATAGCCAAATTATGGAACTCCCTCCCACCCACAATTACCTCTATACCATCATGCACTCACTTCAAAACTTTACTAAAAGCACACCTAAAAACATGCTGGCTATGCCCTTGCAACTCCCACTCTAATATCACCCACCCCATCCAACCGCTACCTTTCTTTCCACTCCACTAACTACCTTGATTATAGCAAGCTCAGATGCTCATAAGCCTAGTACTTATTATACAGCAGGAACTTCTTATTGTAACATTTGTTAATGTCTGTTATGTACTTCACAGGTAAAGATTCTAGTTGTCTACTGATGTACTGTGTTCTTCATCTGTAAATATGTTGTAAGTAATTGCTATGTAAATTGTTAATCGCTATGTAATCCAATGTAACTACTGTCTGTTTATTTTAACTGCGGAGCTTTTCTCCCCGGGCCTCTGCTGAAACTGGACCTACGTCCAGTCGGATACTCCCGGTCAACAAATATAAATAAATAAATAATATAAAAATATTAACCTTAGACTATTTAGCAATCTAAAAATATGAATATATACATATACATTTTGCATGCAACAAAACATATTCTGTTTCCATAACCCATTGTTAACAAAGATCATTTTCATCCTTCTAGACTTCTTCAGGTCTGTGTATCTACAAAAATATTATTGTATAATTAGTAGTGTTATTACACAACATTTCAAATAAAGTGGAAACAAGAATAAGAAAAAGAAAAAATGTATGATGATAGAAATAAACTACACACTTCAAATAAAAATGATTTAACATGGTATTTAAAACCAACTGGAAGAATAAAATAAAATAAAATAAAATTAGTCATGTAAGCAATGTGGCAATTTTTTAAATTCCAGTACACTTTCAAATGAACAGTAATAGCTATTATTGTTATTTTTGTTTTACTTGGATCGCTTGTCTGTGTACTTAATAAAGGATTTTTGACTGGAAACAGACGGTTTACCCTGCTTGGATTACTTTTGAATACTTAGTACAAAAAAAAAAAACAAAAAATACAAAAAAAAACTATTACTTACAATTACAACAACACCAATATCAAAACCCACAAAAATTCTGGTCAGGAATAAATAAATTACTTAATAATGGCCACTCTAAAACACCCACCCCTTCTAATTTGACTCAACATTCTTCCACTCAAATTGCTGACACTTTCAACAAATTTTTCTCTGAAACTGTCCAAGCTCTATCCAATTCTTTACCAGTAGTGTCCACCTCTAACTCACCTGTGTCGACTATTTCATTACCCCTATTTCAACTACAACCCATTCCCACATCTCTCATACACAACATACTTCTGAAACCCAAACCTTGCACCCCATCAACTAATCTCCTTCCAGCTGAATATCTGAAATTAGCAGCTGGAGTACTTGCCTTCCCCATTTCTATCTTAATTAACAGAACCATTACAGAATGCTCCATCCCTAACATCTGGAAAGTTTCACATATTATCCCTCTCCACAAGGGAGGTAACTCAAGTGAACTTTCAAGCTTCCGTCCAATAGCCCTACTCTCACCTATAGCAAAATTATGGAGAGATGCATTCATCGCCAACTTCTTACTCATCTCCTCCAAAATAACCTTCTAGTAGACTGCCAACACAGTTTTAGACCATATCACAGCACCACCACAGCTCTCTTATCCTTTACTGACTGTATAAATAAAAATCGAAATAACAATCTCCTATCCTCTGCCATATTTATTGACCTCTCCAAAGCATTTGACATGGTGAATCATGAACTATTGACAGACACACTTAAATCTCTCTCATTAGATACACAAATAGTTAAATGGCTTCAATCCTACTTAGAAAACAGGCAGCAAGCAGTCCTCTGGGACAATGAACTGTCCTCTCTGCTCCCTATTACTCTCAGAGTCCCACAAGGATCAATTTTGGGACTGCTCCTCTTTACTATATTCATTAATGATCTGTCAGCCTCCCTTCCTCAAACCACCTGTATACAATATGCTGATGACTCAACCTTAATCTGTGCCACCTCCTCACCTTCCCAACTTCAAGCCACAACCCAAAAGATATTTACCTTAGTAGAAAACTAGTTCTATCAACGCTGTCTCCTCCTTACCCCTAAAAAAAACTAAATTACTATTGTTCACTCCCACTCAAAAATCCCTCACCATAAACTTCACAGTCATCTCTAAAAATGGTACATTAATAGCTCCTGACATAACCACCAAATTTTAGGGGTAACAATTGATCACAATCTTAATTTCGACACTCATATCAACCTAACTATCAAATCAGTTAATAAAAAACGTGGTTCCCTGTACAGAATTAAACCCTTTCTTACACCTTCAGCCAGGACTACATTGCCCAAACCCACCTAATCTCTACCCTCCTCTACACCTCACCAATTTATACAAACCTCTTCAAAAGCAATATAAATAAGTTGGCAACATCTTATAACAACATAGCCAGATTTGCCACTGATGCCCCATTTCGTACCCACCACTGCAAAAATCTCAAACTTCTTGGATGGTTAGAACTGCAAAGCCAGTTTCTTTTTCAGCAACTCATAATCATTCACAAGATCCTGCATCATCCCTCAAATACTCCCATACTCAGAAACCTTATTAGTTCCTATCAAAATCTTCTAATCTTATGATCTGCCAACAGAGTACTTGTCTCTACCCTAAAATCCAATAATAAATCTGGGGACTGCCTATTTACTAACTCGATTGGTAACCCTTGGAACAAGCTTCCAAGAGAACTAATATCCCTGACATCCACTCCTCTTTTCAAAAAACAACTTAAAATCTTCCCTGCTTAAAAACCCGCTTTGGCGCTGTTTTTGCGCTTGTTCCGACTCAGCCAAGCTCCTCGTGGTCCTGCAGAGTGGTGCTAGAAGCAGAGAGATGAAAAAGAGTGACTGCTACCTGATTTAAGTATTTTTTGCTACCTTTACATTAGCGACTGCATTTTCTCATCGAAAAGCGAGTTTGTAACTGCTGTACTACTTAATTAAGTTTGTTATTGCATTTTTGCTTACCTGCACTTTAAAAGTCATTGTTTGTTGTTTAATTTAACTGTTGAGGCTGCCCACTCAAGTGTGCTAGCCTGTGCAAAGCATTTACTGTGTTTTCCTGCTATCTGCTTCTGTCTTGAAAAAAAAGAAAAAAAACAAAAAAAATATCCTTGTTTCCCACCTTTTCTGAGCTAGAATAGTCCTAAATTCAGGTTTTGCTGTATTCTGGACTTTAGTACAAGTTCCTGTGTTGCCCATATCCTTACTTGGATAGGAGGAAGCTTCTCTGTTCACCAATGAGAGTAGGGAGCTTTGAGCAGCCTATCTGTCCGTGGAGGAGTGGTCTCAGCCCAGAAACTAGTTGTTTATTGTCCGTTTTGGGCTAATTCCTAGCTCTTTCAAGTCCCCTGCTTAAAAACCCGCTTTGTTGCGGTTTTTGCGCTTGTTCAGACTCAGCAAAGCTCCTTGTGGCCCTGCAGAACGGTGCTAGCAGCAGAGAGATGAAAAAGAGTGACTGCTACCTGATTTAAGTATTTTTTGCTACCTTTACATTAGCAACTGCATTTTCTCACCGAAAAGCGAGTTTGTAACTGCTGTACTACTTAATTAAGCTTGTTATTGCATTTTTGATTACCCGCACTTTAAAAGTCATTGTTTGTTGTTTAATTTAACTGTTGAGGCTGCCCACTCAAGTGTGCTAGCCTGTGCAAAGCATTTACTGTGTTTTCCTGCTATCTGCTTCTGTCTTGGAAAAAAAAAACAAAAAAATATATCCCTGTTTCCCACCTTTTCTGAGCTAGCATAGTCCTGAATTCAGGTTTTGCTGTATTCTGGAGTTTAGTACAAGTTCCTGTGTTGCCCATATCCTTACTTGGATAGGAGGAAGCTTCTCTGTTCACCAGTGAGAGTGGGGAGCTTTGAGCAGCCTATCTGTCCCTGGAGGAGTGGTCTCAGCCCAGAAACTAGTTGTTTATTGGCTGTTTTGGGCTAATTCCTAGCTCTTTCAGGTCCCCTGCTTAAAAAAACACTTTAGCGCGGTTTTGCACGATTTTGCTCATAGCGCAGCATCGGGCAGCGCCTCTTAAACAGGTTTAAACTATTCCCATATCCACAAAGTCTGCTCTTCACTTTTTCCCTTAGAACTGCTCTAAATCTCAAAATAAGCACTCTAGTTTCATTCTAAAGCCTGGCACTTGCTCATATAAGTAATCTTACAGGTAAACACTAATAAACTTAAGCACTACACCCCCTTATACTCCTTTTAAGTACTTGCTCCCTATTGGTCCTTTCCGATCAGTCAATAAGTATTTCCCTATACTTTTCAGGCATCTCGAAAGGCCAGTTTTGGGTTTACTCCCCAGTCCAGCTGGTGAATCTGGGAATCTTGAGGCAATGTAACAACTGCCTTATGTACACAAACTACCCTCTCCTCCTCCCAACAAGCTCAAACATATGTGAGAGATGCAACTATACAGCCAAACTGGAGGCTGAGATCTCTCAACCCAGTACTGGCACTGCCGGTCAGGAGGAAAAGGTAATCACACACACCACAAATCCAGTCTCACATAGACCCATCGCATCAGCAAACCAAACACATACACAAACAAAAACATACTCGGTGGCTCTAAACAAAAATCTGCCTAAGCAGCAGAGACCTCCAAATCAGACATCCAAGCAACCCCCACCATGCAACAATACCCACGTAACACATAACTCACAAAGTCAGTGTGCCTCGCAGTCACAGCCCTTAAGGCCAAACAACACACTGAATATACTTGTAATAGGTGACTCTATTGTCAGACACACTGACGTCCCACTCACCAGACTGAATAAGGAGAAGGTCACTGTAAGCTGCCTGTTGGGTGCCAGGATCCGCCACATAACACATGCACTCAGGTCACTCCAAAGCAAGTACAAATATGACTCTGTCATTGTCCATGTTGGTGTGAATGACCTGAGATGTACCTCCCTGGATTACATGAGAAGAGACATAGAGGAGCTCTCTGATCATGTAGCCCAGGCCGGTATGACCCTGACCTTGAGTAGCATCTTGCCCTCACCAAGAATGATGCCACAGTATAAAGACAAAATTATCAATTTTAACAACTGGCTAAAGTATTGGTGTCATTCAAAGGGGATCCAGTGTCTGTCAGCCTGGGATGACATGCTCGACAAGCCACATTGCTTCACTAGGGACGGCTTGCACCTGTCACCCCTGGGTTTTCGAATACTGGCAAAGGCTCTTGCCTTCCCCATAGTGCCTTTTTTAGGCAAGGCTCAAAAGACAAGCCAACCTCCATAGACAACACAAAGAAAAAAAAACTAAGGGTAATGCTGCTCAACGCCAGAAGTCTAAACCTCAAGATGCATGCACTAGAGACTCTCCTCAGTATGGAGAATATCGATATCTGTGCAGTAACAGAAACCTGGTTCAAGGCTCCCAAAAGCACCCCAGCACTACCAGGTTATACTTCATACCATGCTTTTCGGCCGCAAAACTCGGACCGAACCACAAAAGGAGGGGGAGTATCCATATTCATCAAAGATACCCACACCTCCAGGTTAGTGGCACTGCACGAAGCATCGGAGACCATCCATGTGCAAATAACAGTGGGCAAAACTGCCTTTCAGTTTGTAGCCTGCTACAGACCACCCTTCCAAACACAGGAACCCCACTTGGCTTTCCTGAGAACACTGGAAAATATGAAGGTCTCTCCAAACACCATTATATTGGGTGACTTCAACTACCCAAACATTGATTGGGAAAACTACTCGAGCCAAAACACCCTCGCCCAATGGTTTCTAGAATTTATAAACTCAAATGCTATGGAACAACTGGTCACCACTCCCACAAGAGGGGAAAACATACTGGACCTGGTCATCACCAACATGGGGTCTCTATGTTCCACACCAGAGGTATACCCCACATTGGTAAGATCACATCATAAATTAATCTCACTGGACATCCATATTCCATCCCCACCCCCAGCCAAGGAAACCACGGTGAAGAACTTCTCAAAAGCAAACTTCACACTTCTCAAAACCGAGGTGGAATCCTTCAAAGGCCCTAGGCCAGTGAAAACTACAGCCCAAAACGCAGAATCCTTTACAAAAGCATTCTATGGACACCTACAGGAATGCATGGAGCATGCTATCCCAAATAAAACCAAGACTCACTCCTCCAAAGGCAGGAGACCTTTCTGGTGGACCCCGGCCATAAATAAGCTACATAACAAAAGGAGGAAGCTACTACATGATAGAGCAAAATCCCAAAAAGGGAAGGCATCTCTGATCAGTACTAGCAGGAAACTATGATCCCTCATAAAATCATCTAAGGCCAGCTTCGAAAGAAAAATTGCACAAGACACTAAAGATAATCACAAGGCCTTCTTTAGTTATGTCAGGAACCTGGGAGGCAACTCCCAGATATGCTCTGAATTAGTGCAAAATGACAAAAAATACACTGAACCCACAGACATTGCCAACATCCTGGCAGAAAGGTTCTGTGCAAACTTCTTCCCCCCTTCCCCTCCAAAAGAGCAAATGTCTATCCCAACAGAATGTAGCCTTCCTGTGATCACAGATGCACAGGTGAGAGCTGCCCTCTCCAAAGTAAAAAATACAGCATCAATGGGACCAGACAGTGTCCCGGGCTGCATCTTACACAAGCTCCAAGAAGAACTGAACCCTCATATAAAGTCACTGTTCAGTCTCAGCCTTACTACAGGATATGTACCCAAGGAATGGCGTACAGCAACAGTGGTACCACTCCACAAAGGTGGTGTCACAACAGACCCCGGAAACTATCGCCCTATAAGCCTGATTAGCCTGGCCTACAAGACTATGGAGCGTATCATCATGGAAATCATAAACAAAGACATTGGGAACCTCCAGACACTGGATCCTACCCAATTCGGCTTTGTAAAGGGCAGATCTTGCCTCTTGAACCTGGTCGACTTCTTTGAAACTTTTACCGAAGCCATAGATGAAGGGAAGGTAGTCCACACAGCCTACCTGGACCTCGCAAAAGCCTTCGACACAATACCCCACTCGAGCATCATAAATAAGCTCACCAGCATAAATATCAATCCCTATGTCACAAGATGGGTTGCAAACTGGCTCAGGGATAGAACCCACATGGTCAGAATTGCAGGTGCCATGTCAGACTCTAAACCAGTTACAAGTGGCGTCCCACAAGGCTCAGTCTTGGGACCTCTCTTGTTCGGTATATATTTCTCCGAGGTACAGGCAAACACGGGTGGACTATGGCTGACAAAGTTCGCAGATGACTGCAAACTGGGTGCCATAATCGACTCTCCAGCTGACACGAATATCCTCCAAAAGGGTCTCACAGAGACGGATAACTGGTGCCAGAGCCATGGCCTAAAACTAAATGCCAAAAAGTGCATTGTCATCCCCTTTGGGAAAAACAAAGTGCCCACAAATTACCACATAGGTGGTAATCCATTAAGTATGGAAGAAGTAATTAGGGACTTGGGGACCCAAGTACATAGTAATCTCTGCTTTGACAATCACGTTGCCAAAGTAGTTAGAAAGACCTTCTATATAGCCCACCTTATCATGAAAGGTTCACATTTAGATCAAGAGAGGTCATTGTGCCTCTCTACTCATCACTCATCAGGCCCATAATTGAATACAATGCCCCATTTGGGATGTACCTTACCTGACACCTGCAGCAAATGGAAAGACCCCAAAAGTACCTCACCAAGAGGATCAAGGGACTCAAACAGATGCCCTATGCAGTTCGGCTAAAGAAACTCCAGCTCTACTCAGTTGCGTACCGCCTACTCAGAGGCGATCTGTGTCTGACGTATAAAGCCATGTCCAACCCTGAATTAATGGACATGCTCCACCTCAAGAAATCCAAATCCCTTAGAACTACACCCTCCAGGGACTTGAACCTCAGTACAGAAATAAATAGGACATGCTGGAGGGACAGATTCATATCCCAGAGGCTCCCCTCTCTCTGGAACAAAATCCCAATCCATGTTAGGCAGAGCCCCTCACTGACCCTATTCAAGAGAAATCTTGACGAGTGGATGGGAGATCGTAAGTTTACCCCTGAGATCTCTTCTGTGTCCTTGCTAGACAGAGGTACAGTAAACTAACCTTCTGTGACCTACTATACAGAGGCACAGTCAACTAATCTAAAAGGGTGGCGAAAGCCAATCACACTCTGGCTAGACTTATAAGTGCCCTAGGGTAGATAGCCTAGTATCAGCCTATGAACCTATGAACCTAAAATCACAATGGCTATGTCCATGCTCAAATCCTGACTGATACTGTCTCCTTTTGGCTTCTCATTTTTTAAGTCTATAGTAACGGATTCCTCTTGCTTTGTTTATTTCCCTTTTTTAACTATTCCTAAGAATTTGTGTTAGCCCATGCAACAACTCTCTACCTGTGTTATTTTATTCTCTATGACTGTACTTGTAAAGAATATGTATACTAAATATGGTTTAAAGTTTAAGTTGAGTCTTAATAGTCAAAAATTCTTTTTAAGTATGTTTACAAAATTTCTTTATTGTATTTGGAGCTTTTCTCCCCGGGCCTCCACTGAAAATGGACATATATCCAGTTGGACTTTCCTGGTTAACAAATATAAAATAAAATAAATAAAATAGTAATTCTGTATAATATTTCAAATTATATATATATATATATATATATATATATATATATATATATATATTTTTTTTTACTTAGGATGAGTTTAAGTTCGCTACTTCTGCTACCATTATCTGATCTGATTAATATACAGTGATTAACTAGATATAGATGGATTGAAAATCTTCCACGCAGTGAAGTTTCTTACACTGTTTTGTTTTTGGACCCACTATACTTATTTAGTGGGTTGTTTGAGACTTCAGAGATACTATGGAGATTACTTGTTTTTTTTTATCTTTCAAAATAAGGTACAACATGTATTGCAGAACATCTGAACATTATATTTTGTAGGAGCCTTGTGGCCCTACACTGTAATAATTGGGATTTTGACACATGGAGCCATTTCACCTAAGACCAGCCCTGTCTTTAACTCTAATGGTTATATGTATTTGTTTATTATTATTAATCAGACTTCTCAACTCTCTGATTTTCAAGGTCATCTTTGGTTTTGGCTCAAAAGTTTGCTGAATTCTTCCTAAAACAAGTGCTTTTGGAAGATTATACTTGGGAGTTCTAGAATTCTATTTCAGAGAGTACACTTGCTCTTACTCTGTTTATTTTTAGAGCTAGTAGCACTAAGCATCACTGTTTTGGGCATTTTGTTTCTGGATTTCTTCCTAAGTCTGGAAATAATAGATTGAGAGCTATGTTATCAATATTTACTGAATATAGTCCACCACCTTTTCTGAAAAAAATCCAGTTTTATGTTGAACAAAGCAAAATGTTGAGCCAAAGTTAGGTAAGAGGGACAGCTAGACAAATACTTATGGGAACAGGAGCGGGCAGTAAATTAGTAAGTTTTGCACTATGTATGGAGTCAGGCGTGTGTCAGTTTTAACTCATTAATTATTATTATTTACATTAATATATGCGATGTTAGGACTGTATGGCTGTTTTGGTGCGTCTACAGAGTGCTTTCCCAGCATTGGGGGAGGGGTGGATTTGACCTCAGTGAAGGCCTTAACAACTGACAAAGTTGCAGCTGTAATACCTCTGAGATTTTATCATCATTTGCACAACACAGACAGCTGAAGTTGAATTGCACTTGGATATTTATACAGTACAGTGTCTTTGTACATCACAAAGGGGGAACAGTTGTGCATATTATAAAAAGCCAAATATTGTTTTGCAAAGACAAGCGTCTCCCATATGTTACTGTTACACTGCATGATTATAAAAGAAAGCACAGTTGCATTCCAAAATAAGAGTAACTGTTCACGATGTCTTCCTTTAGGCATTCTTGAACAACTGATGAAGCTATAACACAGGTTGGTTTTCTCGAGTTAAAAGTGGGTCGCCTGTGGTCTGCAGCTCTGTCGGTGTGTATGTTGGAGAAGCAGTAAGACATGGCTGCTAGGCCCATTTCCGCGTGGCAGGTCACCTTCTCAGTGTTGAGTGTCTGAGAGCCGTTGGCTGCTCTGAACCGTTTGGCTCTCTCTCTTAGTAACAGCATTTACATTCTCCTTCAATTCCTCTTCCATCTAATCAGCAAAAAAATACACTTTTCATGGATTTAATCGTTGATTCCCCGTCTTAACTTGGGTTACAACTAGAAATCACATTATTTTTACTTTTATAGTGAAGACAATTCCACTTACAAGTGAAAGAAAGAAGGGTCCCCAAGCAGCATTTTGAAGTAAGTAGGTCAACATTTGTGTTATAATTGTAATAAACCGATTATACGTGTACGTTGTCAGTTGTTTACATTTATATATATTTGTATGATGTTTATATAGGTCGATAAGAACTATATAAATGTGTTTTGTGCTTAATTCTACACTATGGGGGATGGGCAGTGTGTAAGCTACCATTTTAAAGTCGGTCTTGTTCTGAAGCTTTGTTTTCACTCTTCACTGTGTTATAGATTTATATTTTCAGCAATGGAAGTAGCTATTAAGTGGTATGTTTGTTGTGTATGTTTTGGACTAGCGTGGTGCTACATTTTTTGAAATAATAGTCGAGGTGCGGTGTTTGGAAGCAGCCATCACGCGGCTGCTTGTGTATTTTTAGCTCATATGAATGGAAAAATAAATTCAAATTCCGTATATTTTGTTCTGCACTTGTTAGAGATGTATTGTTTGCTTATTAAGCAGTGTGGCTAGTTAACAATTAAGTAAGAAGGAATAGTAGGCGTTTGTAATGTAGTTCTGTACACAAACTCATGTCAGTGGGGGATGGGAGCTGCTGAGATTGGCCTCGTTTCTCACCTGGAAGTGTTTCTTCATAGTATTGCTATTATGCGCACTTGGGAGTATTTCAGGAAACGTATTGTGTGCTTTTTATGAGATTTTCTGATTAGTGTTACTTTATTGATGTGTACTACAGTATTCATAAAAATAAAGATCATAACTATGTTGGCCCGCTATATGCAAGTTTAATGACATAAATTGGTCATTTGAAAAAAAATGGAGGCATAGATTTGAAAGGTGGATTAGAAAAACATGCATTTCTTATCTCAATATAGAGCATTAAGTTTGAAGAGTACTTGTAGGCTTCATGTTGTTTAGGGGCCCCATAAGTATAGCGGCAGTATCAGCCGGCCATTCAGTACTGAACATGTGAAGTCAAAGCTCCAGGCCTGTCAGACGTAGGTTGTGTGTGCTTTCCTTCTTAACTTCCTAATTTTCTGCAGCTGTTTACATTTGGGAACCACCCATTCATTTTGCGCAGAGGTCTCGAAATGATGTGGAGACTGCACACTGAGTAAATCCTTTAAATAGAAGTCACATGATTAGTAATGTTGTTTTCTGTCATGCAGGTCCCTTGCTTAGCAGTCTTTTTCTTCCCAGATGATTAAAATGTTTTCATTTCTACCTCCACGTTAGAGGTGACAGAGATTATTTGTAAAGGGGCTTATTTACAAACTGTTCTCGACCGCTTCTTCAGATCCCCGAATCACATGATTTTTTTTCTTTTGGTGAAGCACGATTGTTTGTTTGTATAGAGGATTTTTCCCACTGTAAATTGGAACGTACAATCGTAACTGTATTTTCATGACCTGTGGCTTGAATGTCACTGGTGCAGACGTGGTTATCTCTGTCTATAATTTATAAAGTAGCAAACCAGGACTGTCTGTCCACTTTTTTACATCATTTGTACTAGACATTATCTTAGTAGGACAATTCACAGTAGTGTTTACATGTGTAGTAAGTAGTAGTGGGATCATGTCTGTTTTTGTAGAACTGAAGGTAGTTTCTGTGATTGTTCAGTTTGAACTTTTCCTCCTGGTGTAAATGAAATGTCTAGCTTCTGTCATGCAGATAGCAAGGCCATAGGTATATCTTTACTATTTTACTATGCTTATTCCTTCAGAACTAGGTAACATATCTTGAAGAAGTTTACAGTACACATCCCTGAAACCATATCTGCAGAGCATTTTCCAGTAATTCCATTTAAGAGGTGCGGACCCCCCCGGTTTTTTTTTTAACTATCGGGGCATGTTACAATTTTTTATTGCACATCACTGAAACTGCATCTGCAGACAATATTAAATGCATTTTAAGAGCATTTATTATTAATTCAACTTCATGCATGCAGTCCTGCTCTTTAGAGTTACCTAGGTGTTTTTTTTTTTTGGGGGGGGGGGGGGGCATTTGTGGATATCAGTAGAAAATACTATGGTTATCAGTGGTTTGCTTCCGAGAGCTTGAGCACTAAAGTTCTAGAACTCAGAGTTGTTGTGACGGCCCCCTTTTTTGTGAGGGAGTGCTTACTTTGTAAAATATGCTGATGACTATTTTCACAGCTACACAAGACTGTTTTGGCATTGTAGTTTTTCACGTAATGCAGAGGTGCATGCTGGGGTATTGATTAACTCCATTTAAGACTTTTGTCCACTTAGTCACAAGAATAAGACTTGAACTTGATTGGGTTATTGAGCAAGACGCCTCGTGGGGGTTGGGAGGTGTTTGTGTGACCACTGTTGTATATTTTTTGAATGCATTAAACCTTGATTTATTTGTAAATGTTGTGGTTTGTATTTTTTTATGTTTTACTGTTTTTAGTTTTATTAATAATGTAGATTTAGAAGCTGAAGTAGTACTCCAAAATGATTCTAATGTGGAAAGTGAAGTTGTACTGTTTGGCATTTTTCCGGTGTACACATGGATGATGATATTAGAAGTAGTACTGATTTAAAATAATTTAAGTGACTAGAACTGCAGTATTGGAAGGGAGGGGATTAAAGATGTTGGTTTCTGCATGTTTTGCACTGTGGCTATACTATCTGCAGCTGATGCTTTCTATTTTTTTGCAGTGTTTCCAGGCCATTTGCCATAGAAATGTTTGCAAGGGGAGCTGGTGTCACTTAATTTGTTAGATCACTTTGTAAACCAGGTATGCGACTTGGGACAGCAGTACCTTTTCAGCTGCGACCTGGGTCCATAGGTCAAATAGAAAAAGTAAAAAATTTATACTGTATACATTAAATTGAGAGTGCAAAGGAATTGCATACAGTGAATTAACAAAGATGTTTAAGAAAAATAATGAGTTTCTGAAGAAAATACAAAATAATGCAGTGGTGGTACTGTATGTAATGTTTTACATTTTTATGTTTAGGTTTATTTTGTAGTATGATTGCATAATAGTATGAAAGGTGTACAAGCTGCCAAGCAGTGACCTTATGCAGCAAGTAAACGTTTTTATTTTTACTTTGAGTTTCTGGTATAGTCCAGCATTCCTGGTAGTTTCCTCAAAAAATAAAAGAAGATGGTTCTATTAAAATTGTCTTTTGATTTTGTACTCTCTTGGCTTTTCTACTGCTGTGGTTTTAACACCTCATACCATAATCAGTTGATTCATGAGGCTGCATACAGTGTGAAGAATTGCTTTGTAAATAAAACTAAATCCATAATTCTTAACTTTTGCAATTGCATACTGTAATTTGTATTAAGTCCTATTTGCTAAATAAACCTATGTATAAAAAAATGCAGTTTCTGAAATTGCTTCTGAAATGCCTGCTAAAGCTTTTATACATCGTATTTCTTTTATTTTGTTAGCATAATAGGTTTTCTGACTGTAGAGTCCTCCTAGTTCTTAAACTAAAGAATTTTGTTGTAATTTTCAGTCATCTTATCCAGAAATGTATTTTGAGAGCAGAGTAATCTGCTGTGAGTATGTTCTTTGTGACCTGATCGTAAATACTTTGTATACACGGAGCTTCAGCTGTTTCCTGTTTCTATGTACTACTTGTGCACTCGTCAGTTTTCCAGTAACAAGCATTTTAAACTTGGTACCACACACAGAGCATAGGATACTAAGAGATTACTAGGATAATGGATTATTTATTTCTAAGTAGTGGTTGATTATTTATTTCTAAGTAGTGGTTCAGGACATTGCATGTGGTAGCTATTTGCTCAGTGTGTTTTTTATAATGTTTATAATATATATTTACCATCTCAAAAGTGCTTACTCCTCTCTGTACTCTTCTTTTCTAGACCTAACACCACTCTTAAGTATTCAACTGCGGTACCACCTTTAACATTCCTATAAGAAAAGTGCAGTCCGGGTCTGAACTGTCTGCAAACAGCTACAGTTAAATTTGAGTATGTGTCTGTTTGAGCCAATCTTCATTTTCCCCTGGAGAGCACTGTGCTTTGGCTGTAAGCAGCCCCCCCCCACCACACACATCTTCCACTTTCTCTTATTCCCTTCTGTTAGCAAATAGTACCCATAACTGATCAATACTATGTGTTTGTTTATTTAAACTATACCACAGTAGCCTACTGATACAAGGTTATCCTGGTTTTCCACCTGAGAAATTAAGACAAGACTTACAGTTTCAGAGCAGTCCTTGGTCAATTGTGATTGTTCTTAACACATACTTGTCTTGCTTTGTGATAGGTTCTTGTATGAGGGGCTGGAAACAAACAGGGTCTCTACCCGCTTTGCTCCCCGCCCTGCCCCCTATTCCCTCCCGCCCCCAGTGGTCCCACCTTTATTGCACTCAAACCCTCCCATCTTTCCAATAGCCAACCACAGCGCTAACCCAACACTACCTCCTCCATATTCCCTCTACTATCACACCTCCTCAACTGACATGTACAAGCATACCTTTCCTTTGCTCACTGCATGCACTCTCCTTGCATATCTTACATCCTACCAAAGCTCCATCATTCCCCCACTCAACCACTACCACTGTACTACTACTCACACCACCACCCATGTCTCACCCATACTCAGCTCCCCTCCCACCAGCTCAAGAACCATCCCTATGCACCCCCACATATTCTACCAACTATATTACCCAAACGTAAAGCATCCCTACAACTTAATATAGTAACCCTCCCACCATACCTATTGCCCACAGAGAACAATCATAAAATTTCCCTTTATAAACAAACACATTCAAAAACTGAGAAAACTAATAATCTCATGCATATCAAAACTAGCCCTAAGTGGAGACATCCACCCCAACCCTGGCCCTACCATCTCCAACCCCAATCCTCATAATCAGACTAGAAATCACAACTTCTCCCATATTACAGCCAATAGAAAGCCAAGTGACTTCCTTCTACTAAGCCTAAATATTAGAAGTATATCCAACAAAGTCCATGAACTCCATGCCACCATAGACTTATACTCCCCAGATATAGTCGTCCTGACAGAAACCTGGCTAAAAACCTCACATTACCAGTGAGCAAATACTCCCTACAGGTTACGGCATACAGATATAGTCGTCCTGACAGAAACCTGGCTAAAAACCTCACATTACCAGTGAGCAAATACTCCCTACAGGTTACGGCATACTAAGAGTAGACCGGCTAAACAAAAAAGGAGGTGGTGTAGCTATAATATTTAAACAACATCTAAACATCCAGATTTTAAAATCATCAGCTCCACAAATAGGCAATGAAGAAATAATATATACCAACCTCAAAATTAACCGAAACAAAACCATCAACATAATTGGATGCTACTTCCCACTTGGCCAAAACATCCCTCCACTAGAAAACCTCCTCAGCTGGTCTACCCACCATCTCCTCCAAGAAACTATCATCTTAGGTGATTTCAATATTGACTGGCAATCCTGTTCTGGCAACAATCCAACCCATCATGTACACCTTCATGGCTTCACCCAACTAGTCCAGTCACCAACAAGGATAAATAAAAACTCCAGCAAGCACTCTACCCTGGATTGGATACTAGTCAGTAAGAACCCCCAGTCATATATAACAGGCTGCTTATCAGATAGCCTCAGTGATCACTCCCCAACATTCCTACTCAAAAATACCTGTACCAAGCTAAACCTGTCGTCTATCGTCAAATACGTAAAAAATAAACTTTAACCCACTCACATTCATCTCATCCCTCAAAGAATGTAACTGGCATGCTCTAAAGTACCTCAGTCTAGATGACGCAGTTGAATCTTTTAATACTACCTTCCTGAACATCCTTAATTACCATGCCCCATAAGATTTTCCAGAACCAAAGCACAACCCTCCCCATGGCTACAGAAAACCACTAAGTCAGAAATGAAAAACAGGGATAAAGCCTGGGAGCACTGGCGCAAAACCAAAACCCCTGCAGCTAGACAGAAATTCCTAGAACTACGCAATAGAGTCAAAAAGCTAATAAAACGGGACAAATTCCAATACTACCAGTCTGCCCTAGACTCCTCACAACACAGCCCCAAACAATTCTGGTCCTCCATAAACTCCATCCTCCACCCAGGTAAAGTCAGTACCCCTCCTCCTAACATCCCTCACTCCTCAGAAAATATTGCTACCTCATTCAACACACACTTCACCCAAACCATACTATCACTAGCTAAACAACACAACCCACACCTTCAACTAGTAATCTCCCCACTGCCTTCTCTTTTTCTCCTGTACCTACCTCCAACATAAAAAAACTCTTAACTAAACTTAAACCCACCAAATTAGCAGCAGACAACCTCCCAAGTGAATACCTACAAATCGCAGCTGATGCTCTGGCCTACCCAGTATCCATCTTGATTAACCGATCTCTGTCAGAAAGTTACGTTCCCACATTGTGGAAAGTCTCACATATAATTCCCCTCCACAAAGGCGGACCCTCTGCAGAACTAACCAATTACCGCCCCATAGCTATTCTCTCTCCACTCTCCAAAATACTAGAGAGATGCATACACTCTCAGGTCTCCCACTACCTCCTTACTAACAACCTCCTTTCCAGTACTCAGCATGGTTTCCGACCAAACCATAGCACCACCACTGCCTTACTCTCCTTTACAAACACTATCCTTCAGCATAAAAACAATGGCTATCTCTCCTCTGCTACTTTCCTAGACCTATCTAAAGCATTTGACATGGTCCCACACAAACAACTTAACTCTGTCCTGAATAACCTATCCTTCTCACAATCAGTCACCAACTGGTTTCAGTCACCTGTCTGACCGCCAACAATCCGTTGTATGGCAGAATGACATATCTCCCCAACTACCTGTCTCCATAGGGGTTCCCCAAGGATCCATCCTTGGACCCCTACTTTTCTCTGTTTACACCAATAATCTAGCCTCTGCCACCAAACATGGCACACTCATCCAATACGCAGATGACTCTACCATCATCTGCTCAGCCCAGTCCCTACCCAAACTGCAAAAAGTCACACAGGAAGCCTTTTCCTCTGTTGAAACATAGTTATCCGATGCCCAATTAATACTCAACCCAAACAAAACTAAACTACTCCTCTTCCAACCCACCAAACATACTCAAAACAACTCTCACTTTAACATCACAGCAAAAGACAACACCACTATATACTCAAGTGAACACACCAAATTGCTAGGAGTGGAAATAGACAATAAACAAAAATTTGACATTCAGATATCCATGACCATAAAAAAAGTCCACAAAAAACTAGGAGCATTATACAGAAATAAACAATTTCTCACCAAAGCAGCAAAGATTTCAATAGCAAATTCCCACCTTATCTCCACCCTACTTTATGCCTCTCCAGTATATACCAACCTAAGGCAATGTGATCTAAACAAGCTAGAGACCTGCTACAACAAAATCAAAATTGCCACAGGGCATCCTACCGTAGTCACCACTGTCTCTCACTTGCTGAACTGGGCTGGCTTGAACTCCCTCACCTCCTTCAGTGGTATCAACTCTCACTCACCCACAAACTAGTAAACCATCCACTAAATGTCCCATCCCTCCAGAATCTACTCCAACCCTATCACACCACCAGACCACTAAGATCCAGCAACAAAAATCACTTGCAGATCACTAAAGCCAATAACTCTGCTGGTGAAGCACTATTCTCTTGCGCCATAGCCAAATTATGGAACTTACTCCCACCCACAATTACCTCCGTACCATCATGCACCAACTTCAAAACTTTATTAAAAGCGCACCTAAAAACATGCTGGCTATGCCCTTTGCAACTCCCACTCTAATATCATCCACCCCATCCAACTACTACCTTTCTTTCACCTCCACTAAATACCTTGATGATAGCAAGCTCAGATGCTCATAAGCTTAGTACTTTATTATACAGCAGGAACTTCTCATTGTTACATTTGTTAATGCCTGTTATGTACTTCACAGAGAAAGATTCTAGTTGTCTACTGATGTACTATGTTCTTCATCTGTAAATATGTTGTAAGTAATTTCTGTGTTAAATTGTTAATCACTATGTAATCCAATGTAACTACTGTCTGTTTATTTTACTGTGGAGCTTTTCTCCCCGGGCCTCCGCTGAAAATGGACCCACGTCCAGTCGGACACTCCCGGTCAACAAATTTAAATAAATAAATAATGGCCTTGGCCCTTACAAACCTATCCAAAAGTTTATTCCCAAAAAAGAAACCTCAGTCGGCACCTTTTTCCCCTGTCAGTGAAAGACACAAGTGGAACCCCTGGGACAAATTTGTGGTTTCCAATCCACTCATCAGGGTTGCGCTTCAGCAATGTACCTTGTTTGAAGTGTATGGGGAGTCTATTCCAGAGACTGTGCAACCTCTGGGAAACAAACCTGTCTAGCAGGTTTTGTTAATGTCACATATTAGATTTAGGCCTTTCGATCAGGTAATGTGCGAGAAGTTAGACTGAAGGTAGTTTCTGTGATTGTTCAGTTGGAACTTTTCCTCCTGGTATAAATGAAATGTCTAGTTTCCGTCATGCAGATAGCAAGGCCATAGGTATATCTTTACTATTTTACTATGCTTATTCCTTCAGAACTAGGTAGCATATCTTGAAGAAGTTTACAGTACACATCCCTGAAACCATATCTGCAGAGTATTTTCCAGTAATTCCATTTAAGAGGTGTGGACCCCCTGGGTATGGATCATTTCTAGTAGAGCAGGGTCTGAGATTGCCTTGTAGGCGAGACACATCACCTCTGCTTAATCTTTACGATACCAAGTAGAGTGATAATGATTTGAGCCTGTCCACATAGGACAGGTGTTGGAGGCCATGGATTCTCTTTGAGGTATTTGTATGGCCTTTCCAGTTAGTGCAGGTGTTTTGAGAGGTTCATACCAAATGGGGAGTTGTACTCTCTTACTGGCCTAATGATGGAGGGGTACAGATGGAGGGGTACAGAGAGGTAATCTCCTTTTTTCTGGATGCAATCCCTTTACTTGTGAGATGAACGAAGTAAAAAGCTTTTCTGACCACTGCTGCTACTTGATGGGCAAATGTGAGATTGTTGTCAACCTGTGTACTCGTATCTCTCACCACAGGTTATGTGTTTAGAGGGTTGTCGTTGATGTGGTACTCAGTAGGGGCCGTGTTTTTGCCGAATGGTATTACGATACATTTTTTTTGTGTTTATCTTAAGGCCATGACTTTGGCACCAGTCAGTTGTCGCTGTGAGACACTCGTAGTATGTTAACATCATTTGGGGAGTCAGCGCCAGCACACAACTTACAGTTGTCCGCAGACTTGGTCAGCCACAGGCCTTCTGTGTCTACCTGGACTTATGAGAAGTAGATGCCAAACAGTAGGGGTCCCAGGACAGATCCCTGGGGCACACCACTAGTGACAGGTCTGCTGTTGGAGGTGGAAGCACCTATTTTGACCTTGTGGGTCCTATCGGTGAGCCAGTTGGCCCACCCACCTGATGAGATGGGGATTTATGCAAAGTTGTGTTAGCTTTTCGATGATGCCCGAGTGGGGGATTGTATCAGAGGCTTTGGGCACATCAAGGTAAGCTGTATGTACTGACTTTCCCTCTTCCAGTGCCTTGGTGACAGTCTCAAAAAAAAAAGTCAATCAACCAGGTTCAAAAGGCGAGATCTGCCCTTGACGAATCCAAATTGGGCGGGGTCAAGTGCTTGGAGATTGACTATGTCCTTGTTTATGGGGTCCATAATAATACACTCCATGGCCTTGCAGATCAGACTTGTCAAGCTAACAAATGTCAATAAATAATTAGGGTGATAGTTTCCAGGGTCAACAGTGGCACCAGCTTTGTGAGAGAGATGACTGGCAGTTCTCCACTCTGCTGGAATGAAGCCTGTACTTCGGCTGTGGTTGAATAAGGCGCTCCAATAGCGAAGCTAGTTCTTGCTGGAGATGATGCAGAATACAGCCTGGGTACTATGAGGTCCCATGGAAGCTGTGTTCTTTGCCTTGGATAGGGCCTTTAACACTTATTTATGGAGATGTGAGGTGCAGAACAAGTATCGGGGATGGTGAATGGGCCTTTGGGGGGGGACAGGGGTGAAGTTTGCGCTGAACTAGCAGATTGGCTAAGTCAACAGGATCGGCGGAAGTGGTACTGTTAACTAATTTGTGACAAATATGGGCTTTGCCATGGAGGTTTCTGAGGTAACTGAAAAAGGCTTTGTGGTTAGCCTTTGTTTTGGTGGCTAGTTTTGATTTAATAATTGGCTTTGGAGGTTTTCACTAGTGATCTGATTTGCTTGTTGATGCCAAGGAGGGAGTTTTTCTAACTGGGAATTTGTGCTTTTTTACCTAGGACAGCAGTTTTCTTTCCTTTTTCTTGTAAAGCCTGTTGATAGAGGATGTCCACCAGATAGGTTTGTTTCCTTGAGGAGCAGGTTTTAGTTCTGTTGGGTATGGCTGAGTCCATGCAGTTTACAGGTGCTTGTGTACTTCACTGGTGTACTGTTCAGCATATTTGTCTGCATCCTGTGAGGGGAGTGGTGGTGTGAAACTACTGATACCCTCCCTTAGAAGGTTGTAGTCAACTTTTGAGAAGTTTTTTAGCTTGGTTATGGCTGGGGGAGAGGGGATTGGACGGGAGAGACACTTTGAATGAGACAGACTGATGGTCTGATCTTACCAGGGAACAACTTACTATGGGGGTGGTGCAGCGGTCACCCATATTGGTGAGAACCAAGTCTAGAATGTTCTCTCTCTCCTTGTGGGGGATGAGACAGGCTGGTCTAGTGAGTTAGAACTGTTGAAGTCAAAGAATCATTGGGTGAGTACATTAGAGCAGGAATAGGTCACCCAGTCTATGGTGGGGTAGTTGAAGCACCAAGGATCAGGGTGTTAGGGGGCACCTTGATGAAATCGCTTAGGTCCAGGTAGGAGGAGTGGGTGTCCTGATTCATGGGGGGGGGGTCTGTAGCTGGCTGTAACTTGGATGGGTGTCTTGTCAGTTGCGCCTGGAGTAGTTCTGGTGAATCATGCTGGCAAACCAGTCTGGAGGTGTGGTTTGTCTTTAATGAAAATAGAAACTCCCAACACCCTTGGTCTTCCTGACCTCATTTTGGGGTTGGAATGTGTGGAATGAGGTATAGCAGGGGTGCTCTCCGCAGCCTTGAACCAAGTTTTTGTGACTGCACAGATGTCACCATCTTCCATTTCGAGGAGAGCTTCCAGTGAGTGCATTTTCAGGTTAAGGCTCCTAGAGTTAAGCAGCATGACCTTCAATTTGCTTTTTGACAGATTTTATGTTAGAAGATTTGTGTTTGGGACATTGTCTAAAAAAGGCACGGGGGGAGGCAAGAGCCTTGACCAGAATCCTGAATCCCAGGGGTGACAAGTAGAGCCCGTCTCTGGCAAAGCATCGAGGCCTGTCAACCATGTCATCCCAGGCAGACAGATACTGGATCCCCTTGGAAT